>NC_051312.1:119114107-119417137 GCF_015220235.1 Choloepus didactylus | reverse complement strand
CAGGTAGAGCTTGGCAGATTCTGTGAATTGCAAAAATGTTGCTGAACATTCCAGAAAATCAAGGCTGCTAGAGTTCTCAGGACGGATTACAAGAGAGAACACTGCTGCAGAGAAAGAGAACCCCCAGAGATCTGCAGAGTGTTGACTATTCAGCTAAGTACTGATCTGTGCATGCATGTAAGGAAATACCTGAAGCCATGGGAAGAACCATCCAAAAAGATTAGAGGTAACAGTGCCTGGCATTCAAACAAGAGTAGAAATAGTGCCTGATCCCACCAGCAAAATTGGAAAACCTGAGGATTCATCGGGTATTTGGTAGAGTGCACAGAAAAGACTGGTTTTGGTAGTGGGGAATCATTATTCTCAGACTAAGTATTCTGGTCCTGCCTAGCAAATCTTAAAAGCAAGACCTAAAAGGAACAAACCATTTCCCATTTAGCTGAATCCTAGAACAAAGCCCCAAAGTATTGATAGGAATATAAAAATATCAATAACCCAAAAAGATAAAAATTTATAATGTCTGATATTCAATACAAAATTATCAGACATTCAAAAAAGCAGGAAATATGACCCCGTATCAGAAGTAACACTAATTGCAAGTAACCAGAACTGACACAGATGTTAGAATCTGTAGACAAGAACATTAAAATAGTTTTTATAACATTATTACAAATGTTCAAAAAGTTAAGTAGAAGCATGGAATATGAATTTTTTAAAAGGCCCAAATCAAACTTCTAGACATGAAAACTTACAATGTGTGAGATGAAAAATACACTGGATGGGATTAGATATTGCAGAAGAAAAGACTGGTGATCTCAAAGATATAGCAGTAGAAAATATCAAAAATGCAACATAGAGAACAAAAAATAAAATGAAAAGAGTGTTGTGAGATGTGTGACAACTTCAAGCAGCCTAATGTGTGTGTAATTGGAGTCCATAAAGAGAAGAAGAGCAGGACAGAAAAAATATTTAAAGAAATAGCCAAAATTGTTCTCAATTTGATGAAAACTGTAAACCCACTGATCCAAGAAGTTCAATGAACTTTAAGCACAAGAAACGTGAATAAAATGATACCAAGGCACATCACAATCCAATTGCTCAAAACCAGTTGAAAAGAGTAGCCAGAGAAAGAAAGACACATTACATACAGAGAATAACAGTAAATTTCTCAAAGAAAACAATGCAAGTAAGAAAATGGTGGAACACATCTTCAATGTAATGAAAAAAAACAAAAAACAAAAAACCTGTCAATCTAGAATTCTACTCACAGTGGAAATCTCTTTCAAAAATGAAGGTGAAATAGAGTTTTCCAGGCATTGGATACTGATAACTTAGTATGAAAAAAAGAATGAAAATATCTCATTAATAATATTTTATACTGTGATGGCCCAATGCCTGGGCCCCCTCCTAAAAGCATGTAACAAACCTGCTTTAGCCAAGGACAAAGGTCAAGAAAGTAAACAATCTCCCCAGAGGGGGAAGAATGTAATTAAGGATGTAAAATATGGCATTGATTATATCTTAGTCTTAAACACTAACCATAGTAAAACATCAGGTCTTAGGCCCCTTAATGATTATACTAGAAACTCGATGTCCTCATACTACACGGAATGTCTTTGTTCTGAAATCAAATATTGCCTTGTGCATTTCTGTTCCCTTAGTGCAGTGCTAACATTGGCCGGCTGTCACCAGAAAACTTCTGTTCGAAAATCCCAGCAAACCCATGTCAACTCGTGTGCCTAGTATGTTTTTCAGTCTAGCAGTCACACCCTCCTGGGCTCTGTGTGAGCTCGGACTGGGTTCAACTGTATATTATCTGCTGAAATGATACAATTTTTGTTACATTTTAAGATACATCATTAAAATTAATTTTACATCTTTAATTTTACATGTTTTAATATGGCTATTAGAAAAAATTTTAAATTACAAATGTGGCTTGTGTTATATTTCTATTGGACAGCAGTTGTATATTGAATCCATTTTCTTTCTTTTCTGAAAAACATTGTGATAATATTGTTTTCTATTATTCTCCAGTATCTCTTGCCTTTTCAATTATTCCTTAAATGTTCCAATTGCCACTTTGGTAAATTCATCTGGACATTGCCCACAACCTGGTTCCAGAGGACAGGATTTATTTGGAAGAGTTGAGTGATTTCACAGCATCTTTTTATGAATTCTGTGCTTCAGTTGCCTCTCACAAATGCTAATTTTACTCTTGTAAAGTATTTTGGTCATTCTCTTTGATAATTAAGAAATATTCAAAGCAAAAGTAAACAGTTTACAGTCAGTCACCTATTACATGATGTTATAAATTCCAAGTAGTTTGTTTTCCTTCTTGCACTGGACAGAATATTAAAAGCACTTTTTATTGTCATTGTTAGTATTTTCCACAAGTCTCTAGCTTTTACCATCATGATGCAAGTCTCATAACTCTGCATCGTTTACATTTGTCCTTAGTTAATGATGCCCATTCCATCTTTTGGATATATTCTTGTTCTGTTTACTTTTGTGTATTTTCAAAAATCTGATTTCTAAAGATATTAAACAGTCTATAGAGCATTCCAATAATACTTAAAGGTATAGCTGAGCTTACAGGAAAGCCCTGGTTAACAGTCATGGAAAAGTTGCAGGTAGTGCAGTTGACTGTAATCCAGTGATTAACTGATCTAACATTCCTTATTTTTATAATTCTTAGGTTCCATTCTTGAAATCTCTTATCTGATTCCCTATAAATAAAGAATATTTATTTGTTCTCATTTTGGAAAGTGAAACGGTCAAAATATTGATTATATTTTCTGTTACTTTTTTATTGGAAAAGATTTTCTTGGCTCACACCTGATTTTGTGATATCAAGCTCTGAAATTCTATGTCTGCGTGGTATTTCTTAAGAATATCATTTGGGAAACAAATGGGATTTGAGACCAAAATATTTGTTTTATAAGAAATTTCTGTAAAATTTCTATATGTTGGTATGTGTTTGCAACTAGGTATACCAAGTATCGAAACCTTTGTATTATTTACCTTTAAAGTCATTAAGATTTAGCAATGGGCTATATGATAGATTCTCATGTATCATTGTCTCAATCTTCCAGCCTGAGAATTTCATTGCCTCCATTATGAGTCTGGTGCAGTATGGCCCTCAGCCACATAGCTGCCAGACTACAAAGGTTGAATAAAACTCAGATTCTGAGTGATCTGAATTTTGAAGAATCATAGATTTTTTTTTCCATATGTTTAACATGATGTACTGAGCACAAAGAAGAATATATGTCTGTCTGTTCCTATTTCAAAGGAGGCTGACAACAAAATTGTTCTCTGTATGGAAAATGACAACTATTGACTTGGTTTTCAAGGCAGAAATAAGAATGAAGAACACCAAAAGCCAACATGGCATATAGTACAGCAAACATGGAGACAGGTTTATCAAAAAGTAGAAAAAGCTTTGAAGAGAAACACAGAACTTCAGTGAAATCTGCTGACTGAAAACTGGGAGGAGAGGTAAAAGAACAGAAAAGCCTAAGTTGAAGATCACTCCAGAGGGTAAGGATGAAGGACTGTCCTGAGAGGGGTAA
The DNA here is from genome assembly GCF_015220235.1 of Choloepus didactylus. NCBI lineage: Eukaryota > Metazoa > Chordata > Mammalia > Pilosa > Megalonychidae > Choloepus > Choloepus didactylus. The sequence goes on along the minus strand of NC_051312.1, from coordinate 119,413,565 downwards.
GATGGGCAGTATCTGGCTTGGAGTTGGTCCTGAGCCTTTTAAAGAGTGGGGGAAAGGGGTCATGGTGGTGGTGGTGCTGTGATCTCATCTCTTTGGTTTGTAGATAGTTACATGTATTTTCTGTTTAACTCTAAAGACATTTCAACTTGATATCTTAAGGTATGTAAACAAATTTTCTATTTAATGAAGGGCTACCAGTTGAAACAGATGAACTCCTAAAGTACATAAATTTATGTCCTACCAATAACAAAGACCTTTGAAATGACAAATCCTGGGCTTAGCATAAAGAAACAAGATCTACCGACAGCAAAGCCTGGAGCATATATGAGATTTGGCAAGTTAGTTAGAGGTCCTGATATCAAGCAATCATTTCTCAGAAAAGTAACTAGAATTAGCAGCAGACTGTTGGTGAGTTTATGATTATGCAAAGCCTGTGACGCCACTCCAGGGTGCCAGGACAAATACCATACAATGGGTTGGCTTAAATAATGGGAAATTATTAGCTTAAGGTTCTGTGATCAGGAGAAGACCAAAATTGAGGTGTCAGTAAGGCAATGCTATCTCCCCAAAGTAACATTCTCGTGCTGGCTGCCTGCTATCCTTGGGGTTCCTTGGCTTGTATTCCTGCCTTGTGCCAGATGGCAATGTCCTCTCCTTTCTCTTCCAGGTTATGTCAACTTCTGGCTTCCAGCTTCTCCTCATGGCTTTCTACGGTCTCGAATAATAGGTTTAAGACCAATCCTGATTCAGTTGGCATCACCTTAACTAAAAATAGCATCTTGATCCCTTTTTACAATGGGTTCACACCCACAGGAATGAGAAGAAAAACTGTTCCCCCCTGGGGTACATAATTCAACCTACCACACCATTGTACCTTCTAGACATAAACACTTATACTAAAACTGATTTGAGTCTCAGCATTTGTGGTTTTTAGCTTTTAAAATGCTGCACCAGCAACCTTCCCCCCGCAGGCTTTCCACATAGAGACCTCCATTCTGTGTTTGCCTAAAGTTTCTTTGCCTGACAGCAAGAATTCTGCTTTTACAGTTCACTTTGTTTCAGAATTTTTATTTCTTCTTTAACAGAAATTAATGGACTCTTACATTCTTTCATTTTCTTAGGACCATATAACAGTTACAGATATCAAAAATGACATCAAATAGATTTTGAATTCTTATATGACTTTAACTCATTTGAAGTCACTCTTTATGAGGTCATTCAACATTACAAAGCAACACTTTAAATCTTTTAGGAAAAAGATGAATCTTTTAGGAAAAAGATTAATGACCTTGCAGTGGGAAAAAACAAAACATAAAGGCAAGGCTGAAAAATTCTACTACTTTTGTCTTAAGAATTTCTATTCATAAAAGCTAACAAAAAAATGGAAAAGACAAGACACAAACTGGGGAGTATATATCTACAAATGCAAATAATTGACAATGGATTACTGTTCACAAATATATGTGGACATGTGAATTTTAATTTCTACAAATCAAAAATAAAAGAGAATTCAATAGAAAAATTGGGCAAAAGATAAAAACAGTCATTTCACAAAAGTCACAAATGGGCAATAAACTTAAGAAAAGATGTTTAACTTTATAGTAATCAGGGAAGTGCAAATTGAAACAAAGTTATACTGACTGTTTTTGTTTTTTAATCATCTCTTTTTTTTTTAATCTTCATTTTATTGAGATATATTCACATACCACGCAGTCATACAAAACAAATCATGCATTCGATTGTTCACAGTACCATTACATAGCTGTACATTCATCACCTAAATCAATCCCTGACACCTTCATTAGCACACACACAAAAATAACAAGAATAATAATTAAAGTGAAAAAGAGTAATTGAAGTAAAAAAGAACACTGGGTACCTTTCTTTGTTTCCTTCCCCTATTTTTCTACTCATCCATCCATACACTAGACAAAGGGGGGTGTGGTCCTTATGGCTTTCCCAATCCCATTGTCACCCCTCATAAGCTCCATTTTTATACAATTGTCTTCGAGATTCATGGGTTCTGGGTTGTAGTTTGATAGTTTCAGGTATCCACCACCAGCTACCCCAATTCTTTAGAACCTAAAAAGGGTTGTCTAAAGTGTGCATAAGAGTGCCCACCAGAGTGACCTCTCGGCTCCTTTTGGAATCTCTCTGCCACTGAAGCTTATTTCATTTCCTTTCACATCCCCCTTTTGGTCAAGAAGATGTTCTCCGTCCCACGATGCCAGGTCTACATTCCTCGCCGGGAGTCATATTCCACGTTGCCAGGGAGATTTACTTCCCTGGGTGTCTGATCCCATGTAGGGGAGAGGGCAGTGATTTCACCTTTCAAGTTGGCTTAGCTAGAGAGAGAGGGCCACATCTGAGCAACAAAGAGGCATTCAGGAGGAGACTCTTAGGCACAATTAGAGGGAGGCCTAGCCTCTCCTTTGCAGCAACCATCTTCCCAGGGGTAAAACCTATGGTAGAGGGCTCAACCCATCAAACCACCAGTCCCCTATGTCTGTGGTAATGTTAGCAACCATCAAGGTGGGGTAGGCCAATACACCTGCATTCTCCACAGGCTCCTCAAGGGGGCACTACACATTTTTTTCCTTGTTTTTCTTTTTTTTTTTTTTTAACTTTCCTTTCTTTTTTAAATCAACTGTATGAAAAAAAAATTAAAAAAAAACAAAAAAAAAAAAACCATACAAAAAAAGAACATTTAAAAGAGACCATAACAAGGGAGTAAGAAAAAGACAACTAACCTAAGATAACTGCTTAATTTCCAACCTGTTCCTACTTTACCCCAAGAAAGTTACCTAATATAGCAACATTTCTGTGAACTTGTTCCTACCATATCCATCAGAAATTAACAGACCATAGTCATTCCTGGGCATCCTCAGAACGTTAAATAGCTTATCTGTTCTTCTTGGATTATTGTTCCCCCTTCCTTAATTGCTCTCTATTGCTAGTTCCCCTACATTCTACATTATAAACCATTTGTTTTACATTTTTCAAAGTTCACATTAGTGGAAGCATATAATATTTCTCTTTTTGTGCCTGGCTTATTTCGCTCAGCATTATGTCTTCAAGGTTCATCCATGTTGTCATATGTTTCACAACAGCGTTCCTTCTTACTGCCATGTTGTATTCCATAGTGTGTATATACCACATTTTCTTTATCCACTCATCTGTTGAAGGACATTTGGGTTGTTTCCATCTCTTGGCAATTGTGAATAATGCTGCTATGAACATTGGCGTGCAGATATCTGTTCGTGTCACTGCTCTCCGATCTTCCGGGTATATACCGAGAAGTGCAATCGCTGGATCGAATGGTAACTCTATATCTAGTTTTCTAAGGAACTGCCAGACTGACTTCCAGAGTGGCTGAACCATTATACAGTCCCACCAACAATGAATAAGAGTTCTAATTTCCCCACATCCCCTCCAGCATTTGTAGTTTCCTGTTTGTTTAATGGCAGCCATTCTAATCGGTGTTAGATGGTAACTCATTGTGGTCTTAATTTGCATCTCTCTAATAGCTAGTGAAGCTGAACATTTTTTCATGTGTTTCTTGGCCATTTGTATTTCCTCTTCAGAGAACTGTCTTTTCATATCTTTTGCCCATTTTATAATTGGGCTGTCTGTACTATTGTCATTGAGTTGTAGAATTTCTTTATATATGCAAGATATCAGTCTTTTGTCAGATACATGGTTTCCAAAAATTTTTTCCCATTGAGTTGGCTGCCTCTTTACCTTTTTGAGAAATTCCTTTGAGGTGCAGAAACTTCTAAGCTTGAGGAGTTCCCATTTATCTATTTTCTCTTTTGTTGCTTGTGCTTTGGGTGTAAAGTCTAGGAAGTGGCCGCCTAATACAAGGTCTTGAAGATGTTTTCCTACATTATCTTCTAGGAGTTTTATGGTACTTTCTTTTATATTGAGATCTTTGGTCCATTTTGAGTTAATTTTTGTGTAGGGTGTGAGGTAGGGGTCCTCTTTCATTCTTTTGGATATGGATATCCAACTCTCCCAGCCCCATTTGTTGAAAAGACCATTATGACTCAGTTCAGTGACTTTGGGGACCTTATCAAAGATCAGTCAGCCATAGATCTGAGGGTCTATCTCCGAATTCTCAATTTGATTCCATTGATCTATATGTCTATCTTTGTGCCAGTACCATGCTGTTTTGACAACTCTGGCTTCATAATAAGCTTCAAAGTCAGGGAGTGTAAGTCCTCCCACTTTGTTTTTCTTTTTTAGAGTGTCTTTAGCAATTCGAAGCATCTTCCCTTTCCAAATAAATTTGATTACTAGCTTTTCCAAGTCTGCAAAGTAGGTTGTTGGAATTTTGATTGGGATTGCATTGAATCTGTAGATGAGTTTTGGTAGGATTGACATCTTAATGACATTTAGCCTTCCTATCCATGAACATGGAATATTTTTCCATCTTTTAAGGTCCCCTTCTATTTCTTTTAGTAGAGTTATGTAGTTTTCTTTGTATAGGTCTTTTACATCTTTGGTTAAGTTTATTCCTAGGTACTTGAGTTTTTTAGTTGCTATTGAAAATGGTATCTTTTTCTTGAGTGTCTCTTCAGTTTGTTCATTTCTAGCATATAGAAACATTACTGACTTATGTGCATTAATCTTGTATCCCGCTACTTTGCTAAATTTATTAGCTCTAGTAGCTGTATCGTTGATGTCTCAGGGTTTTCCAGATATAAGATCATATCATCTGCAAACAATGACAGTTTTACTTCTTCTTTTCCAATTTGGATGCCTTTTATTTCTTTGTCTTGCCGGATTGCCCTGGCTAGCACTTCCAGCACAATGTTGAATAACGGTGGTGACAGCGGGCATCCTTGTCTTGTTCCTGATCTTAGAGGGAAGGCTTTCAGTCTCTCACCATTGAGTACTATGCTGGCTGTGGGTTTTACATATATGCTCTTTATCATGTTGAGGAAGTTTCCTTCAATTCCTAACTTTTGAAGTGTTTTTATCAAAAACGGATGTTGGATTTTGTCAAATGCTTTTTCAGCATCTATTGAGATGATCAATTGATTTTTCCCTTTTGACTTGTTAATGTGTTGTAATACATTGATTTTCTTATGTTGAACCATCCTTGCATGCCTGGAATGAACCCCACTTGGTCCTGTTGTGACTTCTAATTGCATTCCATTGTGGTCAGAGAATGTGCTTTGAATAATTTCAATCTTTTTAAATTTATTGAGGCTTGTTTTATGTCTCAGCATATGATCTATTCTGGAGAATGTTCTGTGAGCACTAGAAAAGTATGTGTATCCTGGCGATTTGGGATGTAATGTCCTGTATATATCTGTTAAATCTAATTCATTTATCAGATTGTTTAGGTTTTCAATTTCCTTATTGGTCTTCTGTCTGGTTGATCTATCTATAGGAGAGAGTGATGTGTTGAAGTCTCCCACAATTATTGTGGAAACATCAATTGCTTCCTTTAGTTTTGCCAGTGTTTCTCTCATGTATTTTGTGGCACCTTGATTGGGTGCATAGACATTTACGATTGTTATTTCTTCTTGTTGAATTGCCCCTTTTACTAGTATGTAGTCGCCTTCTTTGTCTCTCAAAACATCCCTGCATTTAAAGTCTATTTTATCTGAGATTAATATTGCTACACTTGCTTTCTTTTGGCTGTAGCTTGCATGAAATATTTTTTTCCATCCTTTCTCTTTCAATTTCTTTGTGTCCCTGTGTCTAAGATGAGTCTCTTGTATGCAACATATTGATGGTTCATTTTTTTTGATCCATTCTGTGAATCTATCTTTTAATTGGGGAGTTTAATCCATTTACATTCAACGTTATAACCGTGAAGGCATTTTTTGAATCAGCCATCTTATCCTTTGGTTTATGTTTGTCATATTTTTCCCCTCTCTCTATTAATATCCTTTATTATACCCATACCGAATCTCTTTAGTACTGAACCTTTCTCCAAGTCTCTCTGTCCTTTCTTTGTTTCTCTGTCTGTAGGGCTCCCTTTAGTATCTCCAGTAGGGCAGGTCTCTTGTTAGCAAATTCTCTCAGCATTTGTTTGTCTGTGAAAAATTTAAGCTCTCCCTCAAATTTGAAGGAGAGCTTTGCTGGATAAAGTATTCTTGGCTGGAAATTTTTCTCACTCAGAATTTTAAATATATCGTGCCACTGCCTTCTCGCCTCCATGGTGGCTGCTGAGTAGTCACTACTTAGTCTTATGCTGTTTCCTTTGTATGTGGGGAATTGCTTTCCTCTTGCTGCTTTCAGAACTTGGACCTTCTCTTTCGTGTTTGACAGTGTGATCAGAATATGTCTCAGAGTCGGTTTATTTGGATTTTTTCTATTTGGAGTTCACTGGGCATTTATGATTTGTGTATTTATGTTGTTTAGAAGATTTGGGAAGTTTTCCCCAACAATTTCTTTGAATACTCTTCCTAGACCTTTACCCTTTTCTTCCCCTTCTGGAACACCAATGAGTCTTATATTTGGATGTTTTATATTATCTATCATATCCCTGAGGTCCGTTTCGATTTTTTCAATTTTTTTCCCCATTCTTTCTTTTATGCTTTCATTTTCCATTCTGTCATCTTCCAGGTCACTGATTCGTTGTTCAACTTCCTCTAGTCTTGTACTATGAGTGTCCAGAATCTTTTTAATTTGGTCAACAGTTTCTTTAGTTTCCATAAGATCATCTATTTTTTTATTTAGTCTTGCAATGTCTTCTTTATGCTCTTCTAGGGTCTTCTTGATATCCTTTGTATCCCGTACTGTGGTCTCATTGTTCATCTTTAGTTCTTTGAGTAGCTGCTCTAGGTGCTGTGTCTCTTCGGATCTTTTGATTTGGGTACTTGGGCTTGGGTTATCCATATCGTCTGTTTTTTTCATATGCTTTATAATTTTCTGTTGTTTTTGGCCTCTTGGCATTTGCTGAACTTGATAGGGTTCTTTTAAGATTTGTAGACCAATTGAAGTCCTTATCTCTAATTTATTAGATCTACAGCTTCGTGGAGTACACTTTCTCTAACTAACCAGCAGGTGGCGTCCACGAGCCACCTGTTCTCCACAAGCCAGTTCTCCCCTGCTTAGCCTTTTTGGTGAGTGGGGGAGTGAGTCTTGTGGGGTCCAATTAGTGTACCAAGCTTGCGTGTGTAGTTGGTGTTGCCCGCCCTGTATATGGGGCGTGTTTCTGGGCAGTCAGGGAGGAGGGGTGGCTCTAACAACCAAATCTCCCTGGTGATCCTAGAGTTTTAAAGCTGCTGCAATAGTCTAATCCTTCAGTTCAGTCCTGCCACAGTTTTTCTCTGCCACTGACCCACAAGTCCTTGGTATTGGCATATGGCTCCTGAGACTTGCAAGTGGGCCCCTCTTCCAGGCTGTGCACCCCCTGGTCCTCTGTTGAGGGATGACTGTGCTATGTCACAGGTGAGTGCCGTCCCCCCCAGGGCATTTCTGGGCTCCTGGGCTGTGTAGGGAGGCTCCCAGTCTGCTGAAATGATGGCTGAATGGGGCTTTGTTAATTCACACTGCTCCACCTTCCCAACTCTGGGACAATCAACTGAGGTTGCAGGGAAGGCTAATGTCCACGCCCAGTTTTATGGTGTGTGCCTGTTATTTGAAGCACTTCCGTCACACTGGGTTGTCTGGGGCAGCTCTGGGCTATGGGGCTGGCGACGGGCAGGAGTGTTTCCTGTCCACCAGGATGATGGCTGTGAGCGGACACCCCCCTTTTCTTAGGAAGTTGTGCTGTTTAGTGAATTTTCTCAGCCACTGGATTATTGCCTTTTGTCTCAGAGCTCTCTTAGTTCTGCTCTTGTCTTGACCTGACCAAATTGCAAGTCTTTGAAGCTTTCTGTATTGGGCTTCTTAGAGTAATTGTTTTAGAAAAAGAAAAAAGGATTAAAAAAAAAAAAAAAAAAGGGCCGTCCTCAGAGATTTAATGGGTTATTGAAATACTAAGAGACAAAGCAATTAGGGCCATTAAGGAAAGGTCCACAGGGCAGAGAGATCAGCTTTTCTTCGGGATTTGCATATGCACCTCAGGGCCTGAGCTCTGCCCTTCCCCTTTCTATGTTCACCAGAACTCCAAAAATCCTCCACTTTTATTTTGGAGTTTTTTGTGTTGTTTTTTTCTATGCCTGTCTCCTCTCTGCTGGGCTGGCTGCTCTCAGATTCTCTGGTGTCTGGTCTCAGTCTATCTATGGTTGGAGTTTGGATCAGTAGAATGAATTTCCGATAAGGGCTGCCACTGCAGTTCTCCTTTCTCCTTCCTGGAACTGACAGCCTCTCCTCCCACAGGACTGAGCCTGGCAGGGAGTGGTGCGGGTCCCCTGGCCACAAAAACTTACAGATTTCGCTGATCTCAGCAGTTCCACGTTTTCATGAGTGTTGTATGAAGTATGCCCAAAGTCAGATTGCTCTGTGGTGTCCAGTCCACGCAGTTCCTGGCTTTCTACCTACTTTCCTGGAGGAGTAACTAAAACATAAAGCTCACCAGTCCACCATCTTGCCCCTCCTCTATCACTGACTGTGTTTTAAAACTTCAATTTCCATGTGAGATCAAGGGAAGAGATGTCTATTTGGTGCAGGATCTATATTTTCTAAACAGTGTAACTCTACAGTCAGTTTGTTCAAACACGACAATTACATGGAACTTTGAGTAGGAAGTGAGATATGGTAGGTTAGTATAGGTTAGAGTGAAATAGTGACACATCCCAAAGTAGTTTGGGCAGAGAATAAAAATATATGTACAGGGCCCCCCTGAGGAACTGGGGGAAAGTGTTGAAGTGTTGGATTTCCTCACCTGGCTGATGCTGATGCTGTCACAGACATTGGGACTGGTGGTTTGATGTGCTGAGCCCTTTATCGTGGGTCTTGCACTTGTGAGGCTCGTTACTGCAAAGGACAGGCTAAACTTGCATATAATTGTGCCTAAGAGTCTCCCTGAATACCTCTTTGTTGCTCAGATGTGGCCCTCTCTCTCTCTGAGCCACCTCGGCAGGTGAACTCCCTGCCCTCTCCCCTACGTGAGACCTGACTCCCAGGGGTGTAAATCTCCCTGGCAATGCAGAATATGACTCCCAGGGATGAATGTGGACCTGGCATCATGGGACTGAGAGTATCTTCTTGACCAAAAGGGGGATGCAAAATGAGACGAAATAGTTTCAGTGGCTGAGAGATTTCAAATGGAGTTGAGAGGTCACTGGTGGACATTCTTATGCACTATATAGATAACACCTCTTAGGTTTTAACGTACTGGAATAGCTAGTAGTAAATACCTGAAACTATCAAACTCCAACCCAGTAGTCTGGACTCCTGAAGATGATTGTATAATAATGTAGCTTACAAGGGGTGACAGTGTGATTGTGAAAACCTTGTGGCTCATGCTCCCTTTATCTCGTGGATGGATGAGTAGAAAAATGGGGATAAAAACTAAATGACAAATAGGGTGGGATGGGGGGGCATGATCTGGGTGTTCTTTTCTAGTTTTATTTTTTATTCTTATTCTGATTCATTCTGATGTAAGGAAAATGTTCCGAAATAGATTGTGGTGATGAATGCACAACTATATGATGGTACTGTGAATGGCTGATTGTACACCATGGATGATTGTATGGTATGTGAATATATTTCAATAAAACTGAAGTTAATTAAAAAAAGTTATACTATTTTTTGTTTTTTAAATCTTTTTATATACTATTTTATATCTACCAGATTTGCAGAAATGCTAAGTATCTGTGAGAATGCAGAATGACAAGAATTCACATATACTGCTGGCATGACTAGAAGTTAGTTCAATCATGTTAATAATAATTATTATTATAGTAAGTAATTAGAATGCTTACTAGTGCTAGACACTCGTTTCAAGTGCTTTGTATATGTCAATTCATTTAATCACCTGGAAAATAAGTTGGTATTACCTAATTAAGTTGATGATTTTCCTACCAGAGTCGCAGCCATTCCCCCACTAGATGCGTACCCTAGAGGAAGTCTTGTAAATGTGTGTTAAGAAATTCATGTAAGAATGTTCACAGCAGCATAGTTTGCTATAGTAATAAACTGGAACAATGCAAATGCCCATGAAGAGGAGACTGGATAAATAAACTGTGGTAAATTCATACAGTGGAATAATATATAGTATTAGAAATGAGCTGGATTTAAACGTATCAATATAGATGAATCTTTCAAGCACAAAATTGAAAACAAGATCACAAAATACATACAGTAAGATATTATTCATGTAAAAATAAAAGCTGTGCAAAAGTGATGGGGCTAGTCCAACCTGAAGTAAATATGTGTCAAATTAAGAACTATTGTTTAAGTATTTGTTCAAATTCAGAAAAAAAAAAAAAAATCCAAGGGAACTACAAATACCAAAATCAGAATAATTGTTTCCTCTGCTTGAGGGTGGGGAATGATATACTGAAAATTCATCAGGGAGCTTTAGTGGTGTTGGTAATGTTCTTTTTCTTAAGCTGCATGCTAGGAACAGGTGTTCATTTTCTTTTTCTTTATATTGTATGTACACACTGCATATATCAGTATATTTGAAATATTTCACAGTATTCTTTACAGAAAAAAGTGAAAAAAATGATCTTGATTTCACTATTCTCTTTATATAACAAAGAACAAGACAGGGTCTGAAAACTAGAACAGTACCAGAGGGCACTCAGTGTTTGTTGAAAGGAAGCTTTTGTTGACGGTTCTGAGAGCTAAGTTCACAATTCAAAGTGTAGTTGTTTTTTTCATATTCTCTTTAGTTTTATAGAGGTGACTTTTCAATGAAATCAGGTAATCTAACAAGTATTTTGACTGCACTGTCAATTCATTTTATCTTCTTGTAGGGAACTCTACTATAGCAAGTATTTTTCAAGTCAAGATGAAGAACTGATCAACATACGGTGCTTAAATATCCCTACTCACTCCCTTTAGCATACTTATTTGGAAAATGATATATGATAGAGAATTAAGCTTTGCTGACTTACATCTGTAACAATGAGAGTTTTCTTCTTTGCACTTTACCAATTTATAAGCTGAGCCAACTACTTAACCTGTGTCTCAGTTTTCTCATAAGTAAAATAGACATAATAATGAAATGTGCGAAGATAAATGTATACACATACACATATATGTACCTATATCTACATCTCTTTCTATATATATCACTATCTACCTATAAATGTATCTATATATATATATTTATCACTTGATTATTACTTGAATATCACTTGAATATTGTATATTACTATAGTAAGTGCCATATGAGTCTCAGCTGCTAGTACTATTACTTACTGGTCATATAGTCTACTAAGATTTGAACAAAAATCTGCAAATGGCAGCTATTTCATTATAGTTCATCTTGTGAAAACAAAATGGACCTTTAACATTAGGAAGCTAATCACAAAGAAGCCAAGTAATGTAAAAATTAAGAGTATTAAAATAATTCAATTCTTAGTTAAGTTTTTGTTTCTAAATAGCAAATTGATGTTTTACAGAAAACTGTGTTTTCTGTATTTATCTCAGGACTTAAATTCACATCTGATCTCACAAAAAGATACAATACCTTACATTTAAATTACACTGGTTCATACTGTGTTATCACATGGAATTTCATCTTAAAGTTACACTTTGAAGTGGGACTTATGATCCCTATTTTAAAGATGAAGGAAATGAAGCTCAGAGGGATCAGATATCTTGCCCAAAGTGGTGAGGCCAATCTAAGACTTGCAGTAAGGTGTCCTAACTCCAAGTCCAGGGCCATAGCTACCATGCAATTAAATGCAAGCCTCTAAATTGACTTCAGTTAGACTTTCCATTGATCAACCACTTATTATCATTGCCACAGATAATGAACTTTAGAATTACATGAATTTCTGATTGGAATTACATGTGAATGTAGAAATGCCATTTTTTGCTTCCGATCTAAAATAATTTTATCAAATGCCTATTATGTACAAATCCCAGAGGACACTTAGGTTATAAAAAGTTGAGTATAAATTAACTTTTTCTATAATAACTTAGATTAAAATGCATTAGAAAACTTGCAAATAAATAAACCCTGAAGGGTACTAACTTAGAATCTGAAGAGCTAACTTTTATACAACCTATTTTTTAAGTCTATATTTTCATCTCTCACTGATTTTCTTTAATTTTTAAAAACCAGTGTTTTGTTTGGATTGTGAAAGTAACACATTCTCATTGTAGAACATTTAAAAAATGTAAGAATGTATCCAAAGTAAAACAAAAATTATATATCATCTTACTACCCAGAAATAATCATTTACTATTTTAAGGTATCTTCTTTTAATTTGAGATGTTATATACATACATTTACAAATGTATGACATTATTTAAATAACAGTATATACATTATTTTATGTCTTTCTTTTGCTAACATTACATTATAAGCATTTCCCTTTTCAATTATCATTTTATGACTAAATAGAATTTATTCCAGAGATGCAAGCTAATTTATCCCCAAGATAAAAAGATAGCATAGTAACCTTGGACAGTGAGTCGAGACTGCCCCGAATAAGTTCCAGGGCTAGGATATTGTAATTGATGACATCGGCTGAAGTTAAGAACAAATTTCACACCAACTTATAAATTGGATGACTCCCATTATACGGAAAACTGCCAACAGTGTGTACATAATGAAGACGTTATCCTTCTAGCAACCTGCACCAAGTAACCAAAGGTAGACTCATTTTGGAGAAATCACCACAAATGTCTGAGTGATAAATAATCTACTGGTGGTGTTTTCTCAAATACTTGCAAGATTCTTATGATCACAGATAAGGTGCAAATCACTGTATTTTTGGACAAAGGCTAGTTGTTCTGGTTTGCTAAAGCTGCCATTAATGCAATATACCAGAAATGGATTGGCTTTTACAATGGGGGTTTATTAGTTCAACAACTTACAGTTCTAGGGCTACGAAAATGTCCAAATTAAGGCATCAAAGGTAGATAACTTCTCTGAGGAAAAAGCTGATGGCATTAGGAACACGTCTGTCAGCTGAGAAGGCACGTGGCTGGTGTCTGCTGGTGCTTTGTTCCTGGGTTGCATTGCTTTCAGCTTCTGATTCCAGTGGCTTTCTCCTTAAGCATCTGTGGGTTTTCACTTAGCTTCTCTGGGGCAAACTCTGGGCTTCATCTCTTAGCTTAGCTTCTCAAAATGTCTGTGTCTGTGTCTGCTCTGAGCTCCCTCTCTCTTGTAGTTTCTTAAGGACTCCAGTAAACTAATTAAGACCCACCTTGAATGGGTGGGGTCACATCTCCATGGAAATAGTCTAATCAAAAGGTCTCACCTATGGTTAGGTGGGTCACATTTCCATGGAAACAACCTAATCAAAAGATTCCACCCAAAATAGGTCTGTCCTCACAAGACTGGATTAAAAGAATTTGGCTTTTGGGGGTGCATAATAGATTCAAACCAGCACACTAGTTAATGCCTGGATTCCACATAAGAAGTGCAGTCCCAAAGGTGCACATGGTGTTCCTGGAAAGAGCGTGCTATTTTCAATTGTTGCTCCCCACCCCTATGTAGGACATATCAATCGGAAAGTATGGATTGGAAGTGCCTCCAACTTATGGTTCCCAGTTCAGTTTGAATATATGTGAGTCTAGTCTTTGTTTTTGGAGGAAAGTCAGTTCTGCTCTGTTTGTCCACACCACTAGCCAGATGGCATTTATCTGCCACATGTAGGGCTGCTAAATCTCTTGTATAAATGAAGTCCAGAGTTTAATGGCACATGGGAAGCATCAATGTTCCACAAAATCTACAGAAACCCAGGTTCCCTCTATCTTGTCACTCTATCATTTGTGGTCTCAGGCACATGGTTCAAAATGGCAGTATCCCTGTTTTTACAAACCAATTAGCAGCCCCAGCATTAAAAATACTAACATTACTAGTAGAACTAAGTATGTTTAAATAAATTATTAATTTAATAACCATTTATTTTAAATGGAAATAAAGTCAACTTTTATTAAATAGAAATAAAGGCAATGTGTCTCTGACTATAGCAAATAATCAAATTTTATATTAGGCTATTGTGTTGGCTTGGAGTTATGTACTCAAGAAAAACATGATCTTAGTCTTAACCTATTTCTGTGGATGTGAACCCCCTGTAAATAGGACCTTTTGATAAGGTTACCCTAGTTAAGGTGTGGCCCAACTGAATCAGGATGGCTCTTAATCCTATAATATAATCCTATAATATAATATAATCCTAATAGAGAAAGTCACGGAGAGAGAAGCCGTGGGGAGTAGCTAGAAGCTGGAACTCAGCAGAACCCAAAAGAGTAAGGAGAATATGCTGCCATATGCACTGCTATGTAATGGAAAATACAAGGACCAAGGATTGCCTGCAGCCAGCCTCCAAATGCCACAGTCTTTGGAGAGAAAGCATCACCTTGCTGATGCTTAAACTTCTCCTAGCCTCAAGACTGTGAGCCAATAAATTCCCACTGTACATGCCAACCCACTGTATGGTATTTGTTCTAGCATCTAGAAAACGAAAACAGCTATAATCTGATTTGATTTTCTTTTCCATATGACTTAAACTGTATCTTCAATTTCTGTGATCTTTCCTTAAAGCTCAATCTTTGTTTTATTCTTTATCATTATTTTGCTAAACAATAAATAATCCACTTGTAAAAATAAAGAGAAACAAAAGGCCATCTATTCAATGTGTTGTTGAATCTTATCCCCCCTCCACCCTCCTGTCTCTGCTTTTACCTTATTAAATTTCTGTTAATCCATTTTCAACTGGTACTTAGAAACTAGAATTGTAGAGGGGGATAAATTTAGGCATAGAATAATCAGAATTTAAAATGTTCACAGCATAATATTTTGGTCAATATGTTTTGCCCTTTCATTCGTTAAAAAACAAACTCATTTGCTGTTAGCCATGTCTACATGTGTGGAAAATACCAGTGCAGGTAAAGACTGTTATTCTCAGTGAGCTGACTCTCTTTTCTTCAGCTTGGTGTTTATTTTTCCTGTCCTTACACCAATAACTTAAATATTTGAGTACACTCATTTTTCAAAGATAAATTTATAGTCTTAACATCTGGAAGGGCTTTCAGATGTATTTGGAGGAGAATTAGCTAACACATTGTAAATTTACATATAATTTTGCCAGTTAACAAGTTTAAGAACAAACACACCATTTAAGACTTTGGAGCCACATTTAGTAAGAAATTGCAACCACTCAAACCTTATCAACCCCACGTAAGACACTAGGAGCTATTCAATACTTCTTCAAACCAGATACAAGAATACATTTTTATTTTTGGTTATAGCCCCTTGCAATGTACAAGACCTTTGGAATGCTGGAACAATTACATATTTTAACATGGCACAAAGCAAAGCAAGGAGGTAACATGACAGCCTTACAGAAGCTGTTTTGAAGAAGATAGCTAGTTTTAACGTATACTCCTGTAGAAGGATGTCTTAGAGAATTATTAATTTGAAGCTCAGAAAAATTATCCTAAACTGAGAAACAGCAAAAGAGATTACTAGGTGTCCTATCAGTGCAATGCTAAGCTGGCATCTTTCACTGATTTTCTATTTCCTGGGCTCTTCTATAGTTCTGTACAGGCAGAGGTTAACGCATAGATTCTTGTCTGGTAGAAATGAAAATAATTTCTTTCTGGGTGGAATAAATAACCTCAAATATTATGATTTATTGTCCTGTTGAACATTTAACATGTTTTTGTATCTAATCCAGCAATCTTATCCTAACATTCCTTTACTAAAATGCTTATAAATACCTATCTTCTCTAATCCTCTTGGAACTGGTTTTAACATCTTACTGTTTTCCTCATTAATGAGTTGAATAAAATCTTTGACATATGTTCATTGTTCTAGTTTGCTAATGCTGCAGAATGCAAAACACCAGAGATGGATTGGCTTTTATAAAACGGGGATTTATTTCGCTACACAGTTACAGTCTTAAGGCCACAAAGCATCCAAGGTAACACCTCAGCAATCGGGTACCTTCACCGGAGGACGGCCAGTGGTCGTCTGCTCCAAAGCTCCGGCCTCAAAACGGCTTTCTCCCAGGACGTTCCTTTCTAGCAAGCTTGCTTCTCTTCAAAACATCACTCCCAGCTGCACTCTCTTTTCTCCCCCCAAGTTAGCTCATTTATATAGCTCCACCGATCAAGGCCCACCCCGAATGGGTGGGGCCAAGCCTCCATGGGAACATCTCATCAAAATTATTTCCCACAGCTGGGTGGGGCACACTCCAAGCAAATCTAACCAACACCAAAACTTCTGCCCCACACAAGACCACAAAGATAATGGCATTTGGGGGACACAATACACTCAAACCGGCACATTCCACCCCCTGGAACCCAAAATGGCATTATCTTTCCAAATACAAAATACATTCATTTATCACAAAAACTTAAATCATTTCAGTAACAAAAGTACAAAATCCCATCAAAATCAATTTAGACGTGGTCAGTCCCAAGGCACAATTCCCCTCTAGCTGTGGATCTGTGAACCTAGAACAAGTTATGTGCTTCCAATATACAAAGGAGAGACATTCATAGGATGAACATTTCCATTGCCATAAGGAGAAACAGTAAGGAAAACAGGGTTAACAGGAGCAAAACAGTTCCTAAAACCCACAGGACAAAGTCCATTAGATTTCAAAGTCTGAGAGTCATTTACAGAACAATGTTGCATCCTTGGGGCTTGAGAGAGCGGGAGCCTAACCCTTCCCAAGGGCCTTTTTGGCAGCTGTTTCCTCTCCAAATGCTTGGGTGAGTGCTCCAGCATATCCACACATTGGGGAGACCACCTTCTCGGCCCCACCCTCCTCAAACCTCGGGGCAGCTCCCGGATTCCCTTCCATCTCCGGGGCACACGCTCAACCCCTTCAGAACAGTGGGGTGGCAGCCAGGCTCTCCCCAATTCCCTGGGAATGTGCTCCACCCTCTTTGGGACCTCGGGTGGCAGAACTCTTCCAGAGCATGGAGGCGGAAGGCCCGCCCTTGACCTCCAGGGCAAACTCACCCTTTCCATGCATGTGGGCTGCTCCGCTCTCCCAGCCCGAGACCTCCTGACTCCAGACCTCAACCTCCATAGCTCTGTCTTTGAAGAGATTTTTCCTTTAATTTTTTCCTTGTCTGTCTCCTCCAGTCCAGACCGGCAATGGCTCTGTCTATAAAGATCTCGCAAAAATTCTGTTGGCTTCGCATGAAGCACGCAGGGGTCAAAGCCATCAGACAATAGGACTTTCCACAAATCCTTTCTGCTTAACTCCTTTTCCAATCTTGGCTTGTACTGAAATAGCGGCTGGGTTCCATGTTTGGTTCCATCCTCACGTTGGGCTGTAGCTTCTGGGATTCCACCCCCTGGAAGCCTGTAATTTTCCAAGCCATCAGCTTCTGGTTTCTTTGAACCCAAGAGTTCAGTTCTAAGTTTATCTCTCTCTGCTCGCATTTTACTATAAGCTGCAAGGAGAAGCCAGGATACGTCCTCCACACGTAGTCTGGAGATCTCCTCAGCTAAGTATTCCAGGTTGTTGCTTCCAGATTCTTCCTTCCATCTGACACCAGGACTCAATTTTGCCAAATTCTGTGCCACTTTAAAACAAGGATCACCTTTCTTCCAGTTTACAACAACACATTCATCATTTCTGCTCAAGTCCTCATCAGAAGTATCTTTAGAGTCCATATTTCCACAAACAGTCTCTTTAAAGCAGTTTTGGCCTTTTCTATCAAGCTCCTCACAATTATTCCAGAATCTTCCCCTTATCCATTTGAAAAGCTGTTCCAACATGTTTGGTATTTGCAAACTCAGCAGCAAAAGCACCCCACTTCTCTGGTACCAAAATCTGTCCTAGTTTGCTAATGCTGCAGAATGCAAAACACCAGAGATGGATAGGCTTTTATAAAACGGGGGTTTATTTCACTACACAATTACAGTCTTAAGGCCACAAAGCATCAGCAACTGGGCACCTTCACCTGAGGATGGCCAATGGCGTCCGGAAAACCTCTGCTAGCTGGGAAGGCAGCCAGCGTCTGCTCCAAAGCTCCGGCCTCAAAACGGCTTTCTCCCAGGACGTTCCTCTCTAGCAAGCTTGCTTCTCTTCAAAACATCACTCCCAGCTGCACTCTCTTTTCTCCCCCCAAGTTAGCTCATTTATATAGCTCCACCGATCAAGGCCCACCCCGAATGGGTGGGGCCAAGCCTCCATGGGAACATCTCATCAAAATTATTTCCCACAGCTGGGTGGGGCACACTCCAAGCAAATCTAACCAACACCAAAACTTCTGCCCCACACAAGACCACAAAGATAATGGCATTTGGGGGACACAATACACTCAAACCGGCACATTCATTTTGTATTTGCATGAAAGCCTTGGTTTTGTCTTTCTAAATATTACACTTTAACACACAAATATTCATTGAACACCTACCAGTAGGGAATTGTGGTTCTGGGGATGCAGCAGTGAACAATATAAAATTCTTTCTCTTCTGTGGCTTATATTCTGGGAATGTACTTAGGCCTGCCTGGAAAAACCAAATGAGACAGGGACAGCTTTATAAATCTAAGAGCAGCTTCCTTTAATCTTACTACAGATCCAGGGAACAAAGCCATTCACATTTTTATGCTTACTTTCCTTACAGAAATTTAAAAAAAAATACTCCAGATTTTTAAATCCTAAGAAGTAATTGGCATTCAGTCTAAATTTCTATGAATACCCAAGGGAAAATAATTTTTCTTTAAAATTTTTAGAGAGACATGTGGTTGCTGAAAAACTTTCCCAGGTACAAATATCTGGTGTAAAATTTCCAATAGCATAGAAAAAAAGAATTTAACTTGAGATTCAGAAGATATCAGCTTTGGTACCATATTTAGTACCAAGTTATTTAACCTGCTTTTTTGACATGAAAAATGAGAAATCCATATCCAATCTAGTTCGTGGGGTCTGGAGAGCATATAAAACAATGTGTATGAAAGTAACTTGAAAATCACTTCATCTTAAGTGAGCTTTGCTCATTGCTTGAATTCTCTTGCCTATTACCTAATACTTGCTTCCTCTGGGTAGTGTTCTCTGATCAGCCTACGAGGAGTTAATCTTCCTCTTTTCTGGACATCATACAACATCTATAATTTACTCATCACACCTGGTTTACCTGTGTGCCTTCTGTACTTTGAAGGCACGGTCCATAACATTCTTACTACTGTATCCTTAAGGTAAGGCAGAATTCCTGACACAAAAGTAGGCATGATTGTTGACTTAATGAATGATGACATTGATGATTGCTTTACAATTTATATTTGAATATAAATGTTCCAAAGTCCTTTCACAGAATGAAAGGATTAGGAGAAATTTCCTTTTGTTCCTTTGTTCCTGAGTTAAATTTCTCTTTGGTTAACACTTTGTTTCCTGCACACTTAAAACTTCCTCCTTTATTGAACTTGTATAGTTGTCATGACATTGTTTCTCATCTTAGTCTTGCTTGGAAGACTTTGTCCAGACATTCTGTTTTCTCTGTGTTGGGAGTGGGTGACTTCTTGACTTTCTCCCCTCCTTATGGTAGGTTGAGAGTCAGTTCTTTCTGCTTATTTCCAAGTTTTCTGTTTTAGTTCCTCGTCTGGCCAGTTGTTGACATTTATTCCTTGTTGCACTGTTGTTGATGAGTGTTTTATGCTGTTGTATTTTTTTTTATTGTTAGTTGCCTTTTTTATTTTAATATTATTAAGCTTTGAAGATTTTTAGGCTAGGTTTTATTAAAATTTTAATATACATATTTCGCCACTTGCTTCTAACAATAGGAATTACTAAAAAAAAAAAAAAACAGACTGTGAACTTGTAAATATGGGCAACACAGAAATAATATAACTAGCAAAAGGAGATGAACTCAACTGATGTGAAGAAGCATGTGAGTGCTAATGTCTTCCTCTCCCTGAACTTGGTATTTTTCCCCATTTTCTTTTTCCCTTTTCCATTCTAATGCCTTTATTTCTTGTCATTCTGTGTTGGCTATGACCCCTAAACAACACTGAAAAGAAGTGATAATAATTGCCTTATCCCTCATTTTAAAGGAAATGCTTCTGTTTCCCCATTAAGAATGATATTTGCTATGGGTTTTCCATAGATATTTGTTATTCATGGGATGAAATTCCTTTCTATTTATGATTTGTTAAGATTTTTATTTTGAAAATCACAGTGTAGGATTTACCAAATACATAGCTGTGCTATATTTTGTTTGGGGCCATTTCAATATCTGTGGAACCTGGGTATCTAAAACTGTTGTTTGTTGCTTCTACTGACCGGCAGTCTCAAGTAGTGTCCTTTTGAAGATTTAGGGAGGCTCCTTGGAGCTCCCATTCATCCAAATTGCCAGAAACTCCCCTATATATTTTTTGGTCATATATTTTGCCATAATATTAAAAACATGGACTGTGTAAGCAACAAAAAAATGTTAGTGAGTGCCTCTGGGTAGGGAGAGATTAAAATGGACTGCAGAGGGGAATGTGATGACTCTGGTTTTGAATGGTTTTAAATGTTCGAAATTTCTTTTAAAAAATCAAAGCAAATCCTATAGTACACAATATTTGTTCACTGTGGGAGGCCAATTTGTTATTGTATGCAACTTATACTTTCAAAGTAAGTTCCCACCCCTGAAAAAAAAAAAAAAAAGAAAAAATTAGCCTACTGCTGATAATCTTAGATTAAATTAAAAATACAATAATTAGAATTAGTCACTCCATCCCATGGAATCCCAGAGTCCTTTGCTACTGTGCCACATAACTCATTTCATTGTACTATAATTTTTCTCTGTTTTTTTCTGTAGTTTCCCAAAAGTCTAGTAACCAAAAAGAAAACTAGTATAGCAGTTATTTATATCAGATAAAAAAAAACAAAAAACAAACTTACAGTGAAAGGACTTTACTTTTTTTTTTTTTTTTTAATCATCATTTTATTGAGATATATTCACATACCACGCAGTCATACAAAACAAATTGTACTTTCGATTGTTTACAGTACCATTACATAGTTGTACATTCATCACCTAAATCAATCCCTGACACCTTCATTAGCACACACACAAAAATAACAAGAATAATAATTAGAGTGAAAAAGAGCAATTGAAGTAAAAAAGAACACTGGGTACCTTTGTCTGTTTGTTTCCTTCCCCTACTTTTCTACACATCCATCCATAAACTAGACAAAGTGGAGTTTGGTCCTTATGGCTTTCCCAATCCCACTGTCACCCCTCATAATCTACATTTTTATACAACTGTCTTCGAGATTCATGGGTTCTGGGTTGTAGTTTAATAGTTTCAGGTATCCACCACCAGCTACCCCAATTCTTCAGAACCTAAAAAAGGTTGTCTAAAGTGTGCGTAAGAGTGCCCACCAGAGTGATCTCTCGGCTCGTTTTGGAATCTCTCTGCCACTGAAGCTTATTTCATTTCCTTTCACATCCCGCTTTTGGTCAAGAAGATGTTCTCCATCCCACGATGCCGGGTCTACATTCCTCCCCGGGAGTCATATTCCACGTTGCCAGGGAGATTCACTTCCCTGGGTGTCTGATCCCACGTAGGGGGGAGGGCAGTGATTTCACCTTTCAAGTTGGCTTAGCCAGAGAGAGAGGGCCACATCTGAGCAACAAAGAGGCATTCAGGAGGAGACTCTTAGGCACAAATACAGGGAGGCCTAGCCTCTCCTTTGCAGCAACCGTCTTCCCAAGGGTAAAACTTATGGTAGAGGGCTCAACCCATCAAACCACCAGTCCCCTATGTCTGTGGTCATGTTAGCAACCATGGAGGTGGGGTAGGCGAATACCCCTGCATTCTCCACAGGCTCCTCAAGGGGGCACTACATCTTTTTTTTTTTTTTTTCCTTGTTTGTCTTTTTTCTTTTCTTTTTTTTTTTTTTTAACTTTCCCTTCTTTTTTAAATCAACTGTATGAAAAAAAAGTTAAAAAGAAAACAAACATACAATAAAAGAACATTTCAAAGAGACCATAGCAAGGGAGTAAGAAAAAGACAACTAACCTAAGATAACTGCTTAACTTCCAACATGTTCCTACTTTACCCCAAGAAAGTTACATAATATAGCAACATTTCAGTGAGCTTGTTCCTACTACATCCATCAGAAATTAACAGACCATAGTCATTTCTGGGCATCCCCAGAACGTTAAATAGCTTATCTGTTCTTCTTGGATTATTGTTCCCCCTTCCTTAATTGCTCTCTACCGCTAGTTCCCCTACATTCTACATTATAAACCATTTGTTTTACATTTTTCAAAGTTCACATTAGTGGTAGCATATAATATTTCTCTTTTTGTGCCTGGCTTATTTCGCTCAGCATTATGTCTTCAAGGTTCATCCATGTTGTCATATGTTTCACCAGATCGTTCCTTCTTACTGCCGCGTAGTATTCCATCGTGTGTATATACCACATTTTATTTATCCACTCATCTGTTGAAGGACATTTGGGTTGTTTCCATCTCTTGGCAATTGTGAATAATGCTGCTATGAACATTGGCGTGCAGATATCTGTTCGTGTCACTGCTCTCCGATCTTCCGGGTATATACCGAGAAGTGCAATCGCTGGATCGAATGGTAGCTCTATATCTAGTTTTCTAAGGAACTGCCAGACTGACTTCCAGAGTGGCTGAACCATTATACAGTCCCACCAACAATGAATAAGAGTTCCAATTTCTCCACATCCCCTCCAGCATTTGTAGTTTCCTGTTTGTTTAATGGCAGCCATTCTAACCGGTGTTAGATGGTATCTCATTGTGGTCTTAATTTGCATCTCTCTAATAGCTAGTGAAGCTGAACATTTTTTCATGTGTTTCTTGGCCATTTGTATTTCCTCTTCAGAGAACTGTCTTTTCATATCTTTTGCCCATTTTATAATTGGGCTGTCTGTACTATTGTCATTGAGTTGTAGGAATTCTTTGTATATGCAAGATATCAGTCTTTTGTCAGATACATGGTTTCCAAAAATTTTTTCCCATTGAGTTGGCTGCCTCTTTACCTTTTTGAGAAATTCCTTTGAGGTGCAGAAACTTCTAAGCTTGAGGAGTTCCCATTTATTTATTTTCTCTTTTGTTGCTTGTGCTTTGGGTGTAAAGTCTAGGAAGTGGCCTCCTAATACAAGGTCTTGAAGATGTTTTCCTACATTATCTTCTAGGAGTTTTATGGTACTTTCTTTTATATTGAGATCTTTGGTCCATTTTGAGTTAATTTTTGTGTAGGGGGTGAGGTAGGGGTCCTCTTTCATTCTTTTGGATATGGATATCCAACTCTCCCAGCCCCATTTGTTGAAAAGACCATTATGGCTCAGTTCGGTGACTTTGGGGGCCTTATCAAACATCAGTCGGCCATAGATCTGAGGGTCTATCTCTGAATTCTCAATTTGATTCCATTGATCTATATGTCTATCTTTGTGCCAGTACCATGCTGTTTTGGCAACTGTGGCTTTATAATAAGCTTCAAAGTCAGGGAGTGTAAGTCCTCCCACTTCGTTTTTCTTTTTTAGAGTGTCTTTAGCAATTCGAGGCATCTTCCCTTTCCAAATAAATTTGATAACTAGCTTTTCCAAGTCTGCAAAGTAGGTTGTTGGAATTTTGATTGGGATTGCATTGAATCTGTAGATGAGTTTGGGTAGAATTGACATCTTAATGACATTTAGCCTTCCTATCCATGAACATGGAATATTTTTCCATCTTTTAAGGTCCCCTTCTATTTCTTCTAGTAGAGTTATGTAGTTTTCTTTGTATAGGTCTTTTACATCTTTGGTTAAGTTTATTCCTAGGTACTTGATTTTTTTAGTTGCTATTGAGAATGGTATCTTTTTCTTGAGTGTCTCTTCAGTTTGTTCATTTCTAGCATATAGAAACATTACTGACTTATGTGCATTAATCTTGTATCCCGCTACTTTGCCAAATTTGTTTATTAGCTCTAGTAGGTGTATCGTTGATTTCTCAGGGTTTTCTAGATATAAGATCATATCATCCGCAAACAATGACAGTTTTACTTCTTCTTTTCCAATTTGGATGCCTTTTATTTCTTTGTCTTGCCGGATTGCCCTGGCTAGCACTTCCAGCACAATGTTGAATAACAGTGGTGACAGCGGGCATCCTTGTCTTGTTCCTGATCTTAGAGGGAAGGCTTTCAGTCTCTCACCATTGAGTACTATGCTGGCTGTGGGTTTTTCATATATGCTCTTTATCATGTTGAGGAAGTTTCCTTCAATTCCTACCTTTTGAAGTGTTTTTATCAAAAAGGGATGTTGGATTTTGTCAAATGCTTTTTCAGCATCTATTGAGATGATCAATTGATTTTTCCCTTTCGAGTTTTTAATGTGTTGTAGTACATTGATTGTTTTTCTTATGTTGAACCATCCTTGCATGCCTGGAATGAACCCCACTTGGTCATGGTGTATGATTTTTTTAATGTGTCTTTGGATTCGATTTGCAAGTATTTTGTTGAGGATTTTTGCATCTATATTCATTAGGGAGATTGGCCGGTAGTTTTCCTTTTTTGTAGCATCTTTGCCTGGTTTTGGTATTAGATTGATGTTAGCTTCATAAAATGAGTTAGGTAGTGTTCCATTTTCTTCAATGTTTTGAAAGAGTTTGAGTAAGATTGGTGTCAGTTCTTTCTGGAAAGTTTGGTAGAATTCCCCTGTGAAGCCATCTGGCCCTGGGCATTTATTTGTGGGAAGATTTTTGATGACTGATTGGATCTCTTTGCTTGTGATGGGTTGGTTGAGGTCTTCTATTTCTTCTCTGGTCAGTCTAGGTTGTTCATATGTTTCCAGGAAATTGTCCATTTCTTCTACATTATCCAGTTTGTTGCCATACAGTTGTTCATAATATCCTCTTATAATTTTTTTAATTTCTTCAGGATCTGCAGTTATGTCACCTTTTTCATTCATTATTTTGTTTATATGGGTCTTCTCTCTTTTTGATTTTGTCAGTCTAGCTAGGGGCTTGTCAATCTTGTTGATCTTCTCAAAGAACCAACTTTTGGTGATATTTATCCTCTCTATTGTTTTTTTGTTCTCTCTGTCATTTATTTCTGCTTTAATCCTTGTTATTTCTTTTCTTCTACTTGGTTTAGGATTGGTTTGCTGTTCATTTTCTAGCTTCTTCAGTTGATCCATTAGTTCTTTGATTTTGGCTCTTTCTTCCTTTTTAATATATGCGTTTAGTGCTATAAATTTCCCCCTTAGCACTGCTTTTGCTGCATCCCATAGGTTTTGGTATGTTGTGTTCTCATTTTCATTCGTCTCTATATATTTAGCAATTTCTCTTGCTATTTCTTCTTTAACCCACTGATTGTTTAGGAGTGTGTTGTTTAACCTCCAGGTATTTGTGAATTTTCTAAGTCTCTGATGGTTATTGACTTCTAATTGTATTCCATTGTGGTCAGAGAATGTGCTTTGAATAATTTCAATCTTTTTAAATTTATTGAGGCTTGTTTTATGTCCCAGCATATGATCTATTCTGGAGAAAGTTCCGTGAGCACTAGAAAAGTATGTGTATCCTGGTGATTTGGGATGTAATGTCCTGTAGATGTCTGTTAGGACTTTACTTTTATGTTTCATCTTGGTATCCTGAGATATGACCAGTGTCCAGCTCACGTCCCATATTGCTGAATTTGTTACGTATATTTACAAGCATAAGGTTTGGAGTCAGAAGAACAATTAAAGATCTTATGCTACTTTATTCATTATTTTTAAGTAATTTTATGGCATTGTACTGGATGCATTTCTGTAATGGACTCAAATTCTTCATTAGATGGCATAAGGACTGGGATGTAATGCCAGGCCTTGAAAGCCATGTGTTTAAGATGGCAGAACTGTCATCAGTCTTGGTCCCAGAATAATCACATACATGGAAGAGAACTGTCCCACAAAACTGAACAGCTGCAAGAAATAACCTTCTGTGTGTTAGGATACGGAAAACCTGGGATCCATTTGATTTGCTGTTTACTCTACCCTAATCAATAAAGCAATATAAAATGTATAAATACTGTTTAGATGATCTTGGGCAAGTCATGTATCTTCTAGGCCTTTAACTCCTCATCCGTGAAGTCAAAATAATATCTACTTAGAGTTTAGAAAATTAAGAGATAAGTTATACGAAAGTATTTTATAAACTCTAGGTATAACTCTAGGGTATAGTCAAATACAAAGGAGAGTACTGAAATGAATAAGTCTTTAAATCCATATAATATATTTAAAACAATTTAAAAAATTACTCTTTTAGGATTATATCACTATTTTTTAAAATCTATGGATGTTTTTAATTACTTGTAAAAATGTCTAATTCCTGTGTGACATTCAAAACCCTGATAAACAATTCAATTTACCTTTTCAGGTTCATTTTCTTCTACTTGCCATTTTCACACTCCACCCTCTCTGCTCTTCCTCTCCAGAAGATATTTTATAATTCCCAAGGTATGGTGTGCATTTCACTCCTTTGTATCTGCTCAGGCTGCTCCCATCACTGGACATGTCCTTTTCCGGAACTTTGTTTGATGAAATTTTATTCACTCTTTAGGGCTCAGCTCAAATATCACTTATCCTGCTTTTTCCCTTGTCCTGGAAAAAATTAATCATTTCTACTCCTGTGTTCCCATAGGACTTTGCTATTATATTTATTACCTGTATTAGTTAGCATACTGTAGTACAGTTATTTTTATATCTGTCTCCCTAGTCAGGCCATTCATTCATTCATTGAACAAATATTTGTGAGACACCTACAATGTGCCATGTACTTTAATAGGCTGTAAGGATTTGGCAATGAACATGGCCATAAAGATAAGGATATATTTCATGAGTCCTTGTATTTTCAATGCATAGCAGTGTCAGAAACATAACACTGAATAAATATTTATTGACTGAATAAAACTAAATAATATTCCCTGAACACAAAAGTGTACACTATCAATGTACTGCATTCAGCTCCAAATTCACTCTTTGATATCTATTCTGTGATAATGTACAGAATTTCTTTAAGCATTATCCTTTAGAACAACGAACATAATAGCTTTCTTAGTAGAGGACTGTACAGGAAGGGGCTTCTCTTGCTGATTCCATGGCTGTAGCATTGGTCAGTGGTGTGGGTGGGTGGATATCTAGTAGTGTCCTGGCCCAGCCTTGCTATGTTGTAACCCCAGCCTGGTCTAGCAATCACCTTCGTGCAGTCCTCTCAAACCAGGCACTGCGTGATCCAGGACTCCTGCCTGCCCTGTAGGTCCCACTCCCTTTGCATGCTCACACCCACCCACTGGCTGTGACACAGCTGTGGCTTACCTGCATCCCAGAGGGTTGCTTCCTGCTTGCCCAGCAACTGCAGAGCAACTCTGGCCCAGACAAAACAGTGAATTTCTCTGCTATCCAATGGCTGCAACTATACTTTCTGCAGTGAGGCCTGAACCCCAGAGTTGGGAGAAGCCTCCCTTTAAATTTGTTCTGCATTGGGTACCCTTCTTTAGCCTTAAGGTATCAGATAAAGTTCTCTTACAGTTACTTTTCTTTTAATCATAGTTTACTGAGTCTTTATATTAAACTCCCCGTTAACTCCGGTGTGCTTTTTCGTCTCCTGATTAGGCACAGATTGATAAAATGGTAATCCAATAGAAAAGTAGTTATGGTTTATGAATTTAATGCATATTGCTCAGAAACTTTAAAATTAGAATATAAAATACATCACTTAAGCTTCCAGCTATTGTAGAATTTTACTGTTTCACTTTTACTGTTTCATAGAAATGGATGGTAAAAAGTCATATACATGGGAAATCTTAACTTTTCACCTTTTGACTGTTCTTTAAACAAATTCTTACCCTGGTTTCTGTGCTTTTATCCCCATTTCTTTTACATTTCTTTGAGATACTATCCTACTGAGTTTAAATTAGAAAAAAAAAATATTTTCCTTTTATTTTATCCTTTAATGTTTTTCCTCTAAGTGTTTAACTTCTTTCCTATAATATGATTCATTTATTATGAACACGTATAAAAAAATGCAGGTTGGAGCTCTTAGAATCTGTTTGTCGCAAGGATACACCTGGAGATAACTTTGCAGGTTACTGAAAGGTCTACCATTTAACTGAGTAGTATTTTTGATTGCTTTGATTTCAAGAAATCTTATAGAAATCTGATAGACGCTCCTATAAAGAATAAAGACATATAGGAAAGCCAAATAGTTAAAAAAAAATAACCAGAATTTATGTTTCAATTATTGTCTCATCTGAATTCTTATTATTTATTTGTTACATTAAATATTAATTATAATTATACATTGTATGAGCATATAAAAGAATTGTATAATTGCAATGTATACTTATACATTAATTATAATTTTAGCTAAAATACAATACATTCTCCAGTGTTTAAAAGGAGAATGTATATGTATTGAATTAAAACCATGGAACTCTGAAAAAATTATTAATGATCTGACATTTTATTAAATAATTATTATACAAAAATGATAGCCAAAATATTTATTATTGCTTCCTTAAATACACTATTTTGAACTTCTTACCTAAAACATTAAATTCTTGAATCACTGGAAAGGTAAACTGCTTCCCAGAAATATTTAATGTTATCAAAGGAATACTCCATTTTAACATTAACTCCATTAAACTATTACTTTAAAAGGTACATTGTGCTGTCATTATTCATTATAATAAATATCGAATGAGATCAACAAAATAGGATAACTATGTGCTAATATTTTGAACTAACATTTCAAATGCAGATTGACCATTTATTTTATTTAAAGCTTAAACAACAAATGCTTCTTTTTTGCAGAGACAGTTTGTTGTCATTAGATTCTACTGATTTTTTAGAAACAGAGCTGCTCCACACTGAATCCACTGGTCTTGGTTGCCCCCACATGGGACATCAATATTGGTTACCACACGGTCCCTCTCAGCACTGGTGTAGACAGGCAAAGGTATGCACTCTTCAGGGGAATATGGACGATATGCACCCTGTTTAAAAAATTAATTTTGTTTTAACATACAATAATATACTATTTTGAAGCAGATTATTAGATAACCAAAGAAACAAACACAGAACCTCCTAAATAATAACTTACATTTAACATTTTATTATGAAATATTTTAAATACATACATATAATAAGCCCCATCATCCAGCTGAAAAATTATCAATTCATGTTCATAAACAATTGTCAATTGTGTTTCATCTATAACCTCCCAGTAACCTCCAATATTGGATTATTTTGAAGCAAATCCTAGACCTAATAAAAGTTCAACTATAATTATTTAAATACAGATCTAAGTAAATACATACATAAATAAATATAACCACAATACTATCAAACATGAAAAATTTGCAATAATACCTTAATATCATCACATATCTATTTTCCCATTATCCCACAAGTTTTTAAATTTGTTAGAATCATAATTCAAAATAAAGCCAACATTTTGCAATTTGTTGATATGTCTCTTAAGTCTCCTAAGTCTATGGGTTTTCCTCCTTTTTTTCTTGCAATTTGTTTCTTGAAGAAACTACGTCAGAACTTCCCACATTCTGAATTTTGTTGTTTACATTCCCTTGGTAAATACCATTTTTCTCTGGTTCTCTGTATTTCTTATAAATTGGATCTAGAGGTGAGCTTAGATTCAGATTCAATTTTGGTAAAAGTACAGCATAGGTGGTACTGTATACATCTATCAAGAGGCAAGTAATGTCTCGTCTCTTGTTTTGGATGTTTGGAGTCACTGATGACCATTATTTCATTAAAGATTACAGAACTGTAATATCCTAATTCTATTATCCTCTTTTCAATTCTAAGCAGGAATATATCTATAAAGAGATGCTTCACATTAATTTTTTGATTACCGTGAGATCCAAGAAGAGTTCTTATAGAAAGGCTGGATAAAAGTAATCAACTGTCCTTAATTTACCTCTTTTCAAAATAATGAACTAGCTCCCTAAGAACTAATGAGCCTTCCAAAGGTAATCAACTAGTCTTTTTGAAAAAAATAAGTACCATTATTAACTAGTAGGTTTAAACATATTTTATGTGCTTCAATTCACTGCAGTTATTTCTACTGAAGTTCAAATTGTCAATCTTTGGCACATGGGAACTCTTTAGGTTGGCTCCTGAGATTTTCTGATATGTCCCCGTTCATCTTCAGTAGCTTCGTTACCTTCTAGTATATCAAGATGTTACAGGCTCATCTTGTATACTTCCTGCCCCCAAACTCAAATCAGTTATTCCTCTGAAGATCTCTGGTTTCTTTCATGAGAAACGGTATTAAAGAACATAATCTGCATGCTAGAAATAATGATTCTCCTTTGCTAATCATTGCTTTAAGCACAACTTAGAAATATATTTTTTTAAAGAAAAAAAAAATCATGATTCATAATGACATTTCCAATTCAAATTTAGAATTACAGCGTTTTTACTGAATTTGTTTTATTTTCTTCAACTAATGAATTATTGTTACTTGTATTTCAGAGTTGAAATGGAACTTAAAAGATAAGCTAGACCCATCTCAGAATTTTACAAGTGACAAATCAAGAGCCCAAAGACAATTTATATATGTAACCTAGTTAGAAAGTGGCAGAGATGCTACAGATAGCAGAGGTAAACAAGGTTTGGCAATTTATCTCTTTAAAAAGCAAGAAATCACATGAATATTAAAATATAAAGACTGTTATTCTTTTATTTTTCAAAGTAGAAGACAATATAGAAATGAATCATTTTAAGACTCTGGAGCACTTGTGTACACTAATTAGGTTACTTTCTGAACACCGGTTTCCCCATTATAAAAGGGGGATAAATGATACTTGTTTACCTCACAAGATGCTGGAAGAATCAGATGATTTAATAAAGAGCTAAAATAAAAATAGTATTTATCCACATATCTCTATTCCTTTGTACTGCCTCTACATATCTTTTCCTTATGCCCTACTAATTCTCAAATCAACTGGACACCCTCCCTTCCCCAGCTTTTTAGCACCCACTACTGTCTTGGACAGTGCTAGGAATAAAGATAAATAAAAAATATTTTTCTTCATGATACAAATTTAAAACAAAACATTCTATTTTTTAAGTCTAAGTGAGCACTATATGAAATTTCTATTCTTTTCTAATCCTCATTCTCTCCTTCCCCTCCTCTCTCCCTTTCTCTTTCACACACAAAAATGCTTTTCTGACTATTCTGGTGCTTGATATAAATCAGCTGAGTTGTCTTTTGAAAACTCCTTCACTCCTAAACAGAAATATTAACCTGATTTACATATAACAAATTTAATTCTTCATGTAGAATCATTCACCAAATATATAAAAACAGAATCAGCCCTGAATGTTTCTAACTATCTCTAGGTCTGCATTGATGATTCTGTCATTTATTCATCCATTCATTTAATAGCATTTTATGTGCTAATGCTGTACCTAGAATTGTAAAGGCTAGGCATTTTAGTATATACCCAAATATAGAAAATAATAATCTTCTTGAAGATCAAAATTTAGTTTAGGAAGTAAAATATGTACACATCAAACATTTAGAAAATAACTTTTGGAAAAATGAATACTTTAGGAAATCAAAATACAGAAAACACTACTCTGGGATATGTTTAACTAACAAGGGTTCATGGAGAAAATGAATCAAGTTGAGCCTCAGATAAAATACAGGATCTGGAGTAAAGAGAATTTTCAATCATTATCAGTCACTGCCTAATCTCTTCTACTTTTTATTTTTTCCTCCCAATTCTGCTTAAATGGCAAAGCTTTAGGATTTAGAAATTCCTGTGATTTTCATAACTTCTTAGCCATTCCTAAAGTAATAACCTAGTACAGGCTTTCTTCTGGTATTGCCTCTAAATTCTTTAGCAAAAAGCAGACAAGCATTACATATTTGTCAGACTGAAGGGATTTGAATCTGAATGCCTATTCTTAATCTCAGGAAAGGTCTTAAATTATCTTTCTCTGCCAGCTGATATTTTCTTTGCTTAGCATAACTTCTAGGGATAAAAATGAAATAGAAATATCATATTGAAATGTTTTACAATGCTATTCCTTTCTAGTCAGGAGATTTTTCTCTATATCTCTTCATTTTAGTGCCAAGCATTTTTTTTCTTTAAATTAGGAAATTAATGCAGAGTTGATTCTTTGCATATTTGCTATTAATTAACTAGTTTTGTATATATTTCTAACTCCTTCCAAACCTATTTCTGGTTGCAGGTCTTTTGTTTGTTTTAATGTGAGGGTACAATCTTTCTCCCAAAACCTAACATTGGTTAAAGCAAAGCACTACCATTGCTTCTTGATGTTTTATTTGTCACTTCTCACAATTTAAGGGGTAAAGTGGATTACCTTCAGTACAAACTTAAATGAACTTGCTCTTTGGTCACCAATAAATAAATTATAAAATAGTAGCAAAACTAAGTACTTCTGACATTCTCATTATTAGCACAGTGCATTATGCATATAGAAGCTTCAAGAATATTGTTTAACTGAATTGAATTCTTAGGACACAACTTCCTCTTTAACATGCTTATCTTAACAGGCAAAGCATAAGGCTCTGTTCGGTTGAAATATTTGGATGGACTAAAATTTTATCAATGACTATTAACAAGTACACTGAGTGCTCAACTAATGCAAAAAGATATTTTAGAAAAACTTAAAATAATTCACTTTATAATACATGTAAATGAAAGTGTAATTGAAATTTAATAATCAAAGATATGTATTGCAATCTAAACTAGTTAATGTTGTCATATACCACACTAATTAAAATAGAAATTAAAATTAAAATATACACTTATTAAAATAGCTTATTTTAATAAACAGGCTAAAATTTGAAATTTTATACTCATTTTGGCTAATTAGTTTTTCATAGATTAAAACTATTTTATGTGGCCTAGGATCCTGCATAATTGTACTGCTTTCCTAAAGTATCCAAGAAAAGTCTGGATGCCTAACAACAAAATAACTTACTCTGACCCACCCCCATGTCCCAGGGGAAGTGAATTAAAAGTACACATGTTCTAGAAATAGCAAGCAATATGCTAATCTCTGAAAGAAATTAATGCATTTTACAAAGGCAAATGGTGATACTCCATTAGGCAACAGGTATCTCTCAGTAAACAAACCAAAGGCAGCAACAAAACAAAACAAAAAACAAAACCAAAAAACAAAGAAGAAATTACTTAGAGGTTGATTATGTTAACTATTTGGCCAGTTTCAACTTCATTCATTATAAAAAACATATAAGAAAGTAAACCAAAATATGTTTCTCATTCACTTATGCATATACTAATTAGTTTATTCTAA
Source organism: Choloepus didactylus (assembly GCF_015220235.1). NCBI lineage: Eukaryota > Metazoa > Chordata > Mammalia > Pilosa > Megalonychidae > Choloepus > Choloepus didactylus. The sequence continues at coordinate 119,380,271 of NC_051312.1, read as the reverse complement.
CACATACTTTTTGAATGTTTATGAAACAAGTCAAAGAACAATTCTTTTTAGAAAAGGAGATCTAAGGAAATCAGAGTTTTAATGTACATGTAAGTGGCATAATGTTGTAATGCAACTCTGGAAATAATAAATATATCAAAACAGGAAACAAAACAACTTGCTAACAATGAATATTTTGAAACAGTTTGTTCTGCCAAGAATGTCTAGCTACTCTTGAAAATGTATTTTGGTAGAGAAATACTTCCCTCTCTTATTTTTCAGTGATATTATGCTAACAGCACTACTTTCATAATAAGTCCTTGAGAAAAAAACAGGGTCACAATGAAAAGATAATAGTTAAATATTTGTTATTTTTAAACCAGAGTGCCTATAAGGCAGAGTTTTCAGTACATCTCTTCTGATATACATGGTGATAATATTTTAAAGGTGTAAGTATAAAGTAATGGCTGTTTTTGTGTATGGCTTGTGGTATCATTTAGTCCTATTTTCCCAGGGAACAAACTTGTTTCTGAAGCTGACTTGTCCGTTGTGCTCCCTGGTTGGTTTTGGTGGTTTCAGAACTCCTATGTTACAGTGTGGCTGATAAACCCTAATTAGCATTCTTTGCTGGAAAGATGGAAAAAAGGCAAACTCACTCTTTGTGATCTAGACTGGTCGAGATCATAAAGCACTGTTTCTCAAACCATATTACATGGAACACTAGATCCTAAAGGAGGGTAGGGTATAGGTGGTTGAAAAGGTTGTGTGTTAGGTAATCTTTGGGACCTCTCAGAGCTTTTTTTTGTTTTGTTTTTAAAGTTTTTTTTTTTTTTATTGAGATTGTTCACATACCAAACAATTATCCAAAGATCCAAAGTGTACAATCAATTGCCCAGGGTACCATCATACAGTTGTGCATCCATCACCACAATTTTTTTATTCAATTTTTAGAACATTTTCATTACTTCAGAAAAGAAATACAAACAAAAGAAGGAAACTCAAATCTTCCCATACCCCTAACCACTCCCCCTCCATTACTGAGTCATAGTATTGGCATAGTACATTTGTTACTGCTGATGAAAGAACGTTAAAATACTACTACCTGTAGTATATAGTCTGCAATAGCTATATTTTTTCCTATGTGCCCCTCTCTTATTAACTTCCAATTATAGTGCCATACATTTGTTCTAGTTCATGAGAGAGATTTCTAACAGAGATTTGTACAGTTAATCACGGACATTGTCCACCACAAGATTCACTGTTGTATATATTCCCATCTTTTAACCTCCAACTTTCCTTCAGGTGACATACGTGACTCTGAGCTTACCCTTTCCACCACATTAACACACCATTGAGCACTGTTAGTTATTCTCACAATGTACTACCATCACTTCTGTCCATTTCCAAACATTTAAGTTCACCCTAGTTGAACATTCTGCTCATAATAAGCAACTGCTCCACATTCTTTAGTCTCGTTCTATATCCTGGTAACTTGTATTTCATGTCTATGCATTTACATATTAGTTTAGTTCATATCAGTAAGACCCTGCAATATTTGTCCTTATGTGTCTGTTTTATTTCACTCAATATAGTGTTCTCAAGGTTTCTTCATCAACCCATTTTTGTTAAGATGGTTTTGTTCACACACCATACATTCCGTCCTAAGTAAACAACAAATGGTTCCCTGTATAGTCACATATTAATGCATTTGCTGCCATCGCCACTATCTATACAAGGACATCTCCATTTCTTCCACAAAGAAAGAGGAAGAGTCAAAGAAGACAGAGAGACAAAAGAGAAAGAAAAAAGAGAGAGGGAATAAAAAAAAAAAAAAACAGCTAGGAAGCACCAAAAGGAAAGATAGCATTAAACTAAAGTAGAATAAAGAGTCAGACATCACCACCAATGCCAAGAGTCCCATACCCTTCCCCCATGTTCCCCCACCCATATGCATTTAGCTTTGGTATATTGCCTTTATTACATTAAAGGAAGCATAATACAATGTTTCTGTTAATTATAGTCTCTAGTTTGCATTGAATGCATTTTCCCCCCAATCCCACCCTATTTTTAACACTTTGCAATGTTGACATTCATTTGTTCTACATCATGTAAAAATGTATTTGTACCTTTTATCACAATCGTTGACACATCCTAGGTTTCACTGAGTTATACAGTCCCGGTCTCTATCTTTGCTTTTTCCTTCTGGTGTCCACATGCTCCTAACCTTCCTCTTTCAACCATAATCACAGTCTTCTTTGTTCAGTGTATTTACATTGCTGTGCTACTATCTCCCAAAATTGTGTTCCAAACCTTTCTCTCCTGTCTTTTCCTTTTGGTCTGTAGTGCTCCCTTTAGTGTTTCCTGTAAAGCAGGTGTCTTATTCACAAACTCTGTCATTGTCTGTTTGTCAGAGAATATTTTAAGCTCTCCCTCATATTTGAAGGACAGTTTTGCTGGATATAGGATTCTTGGTTGGTGGTTTTTCTTTTTCAGTATCTTAAATATATCACCCCATTTCTTTCTTGCCTCCATGGTTTCTATTGAGAAATCCACACATAGTCTTATCAAGCTTCCTTTGTATGTAATAGATCGTTTTTTTCTTGCTGCTTTCAGGATTCTCTCTTTATCTTTGATGTTTGATAATCTGATCTTGAAGTGTCTTGGTGTAGGCCTATTCAGATCTATTCTGTTTGGGGTACACTGAGCTTCCTGGATCTGTAATTTTATGTCTTTCATAAGAGATGGGAAATTTTCATTGATTATTTCCTCTATTATTGCTTCTGCACCTTTTCCCTTCTTTTGACACATACATTCCTGCATTTTCTGTAGTTATTCAGTTCCTGGAGATGTTGCTCATATTTTTCCATTCTTTTCTCTATCTGTTATTTTGTGTTAGGCTTTCAGGTGTCTTGTTCTCCAGTTCCTGGGTGTTTTCTTCTGCCTCTTGGGATTTAAGGTTGTATGTCTCCATTGTATCTTTCATCTCTTGTGTTGTGCCTTTCATTTCCATAGATTTTGCCAGTTGTTCTTTTGAACTTTCGACTTCTACCTTATGTTCACCCAGTGTTTTCATTATATGCTTCATCTCTTTTGCCATATCTTCCCTAAACTTTTTGAATTGATTTAGTATTTGTTGTTTAAATTCCTTTATCTCAGTTGAAGTGTAAGTTTGTTCCCCTGACTGGGCCATAACTTTGTTTTCCTTAGTGTAGGTTGTAGTTTTCTGTTGTCTAGGCATCTGGTTTCCTTGGTTACCCCAATCACGTTCTCCCAGACCAGAAGGGGCTCAGGTCTAGAAGGAGGCAATAGTATCCTTTTCCTTGAGGGTGTCTTCGATTGATACACCCTGCAACACCTCACGTCACTGTGCTTTTCTGCCCAGCAGGTGGCGCCTGTAGCTCCAGACTGGTGTAAGGAGGTGTGGCCCATGAATGTTTTCCCCCAGGCTCTGGGGTCTAGTTCTGAATGGAAGGTGGGTAGTAGAGCTTGGCCCCACCTCTTCCTCTTAGGGAACATACACCCCCTGGGGAAAGGTCATTTAGATTCGAACAGTCTCTCTGCCTGTGCTATCTCCACCTGTGTCTGGGTCAGAGTGCTGGGAACTGAAAATGGTTGACACTTTCTCCACTGAGCCGAAAAAGGAGCAGAAATCCCCCCTTCAGGGTCAAGTCTGTGTCCACCCTCAGCTTCACCCATCAGCCTGAGACAGCACGCAGTCCTCTGGGCTCTCCCTCCCTCTCAGAGAGGTCCTCTGGCTCTCCAAGGTCAGTTGTCACCAGAAGCCTCTGTCTGCTTTTTGGGGATTTTAGCTTGAATTGAGCAGTCCATGCTTGTTAATTAAAACCCCAGCTGGAGCTCAGCTGAGCTATATTTGCTTGCTCAGTGTGCTGCTCTCTAGCAACGAGAGGCTTTGAAGTTTGGGCCGCTGTGGGGGGAGGGGTTCTCGGCTCGGGTCTGCAGTTTTTACTTACAGATTTTATGCTGTGATCTTGGGCATTCCCCCCAATTCAGGTTGGTGTATGATGAGTGGACAGTCATGTTTGTCCCTCTACAGTTATTCCAGATTATTTACTAGTTGTTCCTGGTTGTTTACTAGTTGTTCCAGGGGGACTAACTAGCTTCCACTCCTCTCTATGCCATCATCTTAGCTCCCCTCCTCTCTCAGAGCTTTTAATATTATCAAATACATCATGAATTTTTGATGAAAGGAAATACTGTGTTTTTTAAAAATTTATTTGTTTACTGAGCAATTTCGCAGAGAGTATTTTTGGAATAACGCATTGAACACATTTTGGGAAATTCTTTGAGAAAGCCAGTGCTTTTCTGAGTAAAATCTCCTAAAGAAATACTAATTTGGACCTATATTAACTTAACTGACAGTACTGGGCTAGAACTGGAAAAACATTATGAATCTGCATCAAGACTGAATGAATAAGTAAATAGTGTGAGTGTACATTATAATACTTTAGTGCACATAGAAAGATAAATAGGAACAGTAGGAAATATTTCACCAGCTTTTTTTTTTTAAGCAGGTAGAAAGTTTATTAAGTACACATGTGAGAAGAGCATGCAGGTCCTCTTGCAAGAGGAAAGAAGCAAGAGATGCATGACACCGTGGGAAGGGTTTGCTTTTAAAGATTTTTGTTCCTTTTATAATTTTTATCATAGATTTTACTACCCTCCCCTTCTTCCTCCTTTGTTGATGCTTGATCTTAGATGACTCACTTAGGAGGGATTTGTTGGCCCCAGGTTTCTCCAGCATTTTATTTATTTTTAATTCTCCTTGAGCATTCCTAATTCAATTTTATTAATTGACAAGGTGCATTGCATTTAAAATAGAAGCAATGATAAGCACTTTCTCCTGCCCACCTATAAAATTCTTAGAATTTGTTGCTCATATACTTTAAGTATCACCATATATTAAAACAATGTCAAAGAGCAGAGTGCTAATTTTCATCTTTCCCGGCCCGCCACCGCTGTGGAACCATAACTCCTGTAAGTAAATCCTATTAAACTCATGCCTGATACCATGCCTGGCATGTTCTTGGTTCTGGGGCTAAGCTGGGTCGTGACAATTGGCAAGCACAGCCAGAAGGATCAAACAGCTGCTGACCATAATGGACATGATTTATATAGGAAGGGAGAGTCCATGGAGGGAATCCCACATTGGCCCATACTGCCCATGTGGGGAGGGGTGGCTGCCCTCCTGGGCGAATGCGGACCACCACGAGAGTATGGGGATGCCCTGAAAACTCCGGTGGAGGTGCATAAGTCTTTTGCAAAGATAGCATGCCGTTTGCAAGAGAAAGTAAAACTAGAGAGAAATATGTGCCTTGCCCAGGCTGAAATGAAGGATTCTGACTGATTGCTTGCTCCAAGTGGACAATCAGCTAGAGACTCTGGCATGCAGATATTCAGGAGTCAAAGGCCATAAGTTATCTTGTACTAGAGTCTGGAGAATTTCAACTATTCCAGGATAGGATCCCAAAACGTGCTACCCCATAGATTCCTCCCTGGAGGAGGAAGAATGGGAAACCTTTGACTGAATTAAAAAAAAAAAACTGGAAAGATTTTAGTTATGAGCCTACGAGAAAAACACAACATATAAAACAACTGGGCCACAATATGGTTTAAAATCAGGAGAGAAATGGCTCTATGGAAAGAACATGGTATTATAATTAGAATTGTTCTGAAAAAGGGTAGAAATGGGGTGAAATGATGTATATTCAATCTTGTATTTGCCATTCTCAAAAGTATTTCTGTATCTCTGTTTCTTGTGACTAACTTTCTGCTTATGCCTTGTCCGCCTGTTCCATGTATTGTTGTCTTGGTCTGCCTGTTTAATGTATATTCTTATAGCTCTGGATGGTAATAATAAATCAACAAAAATACTTAGCGCTCTATTTGAATTGCTTAAAAATAAATAAGCACTTTACATATATATTAGCATTCCTGGAGTCCCAAAAGAAAAAAAGAAGAAAAAAACACCCTTTTTGCAGCAGGGTTCAAAGCTTTAGTTCTGTAATTACTGTTATCAAACCTGGCCATTAAAAAGAAACTGCCCCTGCAATTTCCCTAAGGCAGTAGAAGGCTGCCAGAGGGCTGCCTTTGGAAAGGCAAAGACCTTTCCCAATTGTCCGAATCACAGTTTTAAGTGAAATAGATCTAATAATTGGAAATAATTAAAAGTAGGGCATAGAAATTCCCAAATCCCACCACTCTGATTAAAACTTTTAAATCCAAGTTCAACAAGATAAGCCTCTTTCTTTCAGTCTCACCTATCCCTGCCACCAAGACCTAAGCACCTAAAGGCAGCTATGGGGAAAGGGCAGGGTGCAGAGAGATGGGAGAGGTGTAGTTTAAACAAGATAACACAACCATATACACTGTAGTCCTGAACATTGCTGGTTTAATACAAGAAATTAGTACCCAATTGTGTCAATATCATTTTGTATTGGGTCTTGCTAATTTTTTTTTAGTATTTCCCTAGGAAAATCACACCAGCCGGCATAAGCCTTCTCCTGGGGAGGCCAATTATGGACTTTTACTGTGCTTCTCCAAGGCTGTGTACATAGCCTGACCATGTGCCATGATCTCATGGCAAAGGACTTGGCTAAGTGGAAAAGTCCCCACAAATGTAACTCTATTTCAGTAACCACTAACTGTCTTTAAGGTGCCATGATTCCTCCGGTGCCGCAAATGCCAAAGCAACTAATGGCTTTCTTGGAGTGGTTGGGGTATTGGAGACCTTTGTTCCTCACTTAACCCAAATGTTAAAACATTTGTATGTGTTGACTAGGAAAGGCTATCCTTGAGAATGGAACACCTCTTAATAGGCTGCATTTAAAAAGGCAAAAAGGGCAATAGCACAGGCACAAGCACTGGGGGGCAGAGATCCAGACCTGCCCTGTGAATTGTATGCAACCAGCACTAATATTGGCTTTGGGTGGGGCTGTGGCAGTGGCAACGTTCTAAACAAATGCTCCTTGGCTTTGGTCACCAATATGGAAACGGGCAGAACTGAGATACAGCCCCCTAAAAGAAAAAGCAATTGTGTGCTGCATATAATTCCTTATTGCAAGTGGAGGGACTGATGCAAAGATGCCCAATTACCTTAAAGACGGCCACCCCTATTCAGGGGTGGATTACTAACACAGCTTCTAAGCCACACTCTGGCAGTGCCCAGTTGAGCACACTGGCCAGGTGGAGAGCCTACTTGCTACAGCGCAGTGTTTTCAATACCAGCCCTCTGAATGCAGAAATGCAGGAGATTCTCAGGCAGTGTCCTATACAGAGGATTCAACAGCTAAAGTTGCTGCACCTAAGGCAGCTGTTGAAATAATGAGAACTGTGGAAAGATATCTGGGATGCCCACCAACGACGAAAAGTAACCATTGCCAGCAGCTAGTGAACATCACTGAAGAGTGCCTTTCGTGCTCCCTGCATCAACCATGTAGGCTGCCACACCGGACGGGACATGTGGACTATATCGGTACCCTTCTGTTCTCAAGGTATGCTTTTACTACTGTGGGCACGGCTGCAGAACTTTCGTTAGCTTTCCTGGTGGGGAAGGGAAACCAGTGGCCACCATCAGCTGTTTGGAAAGGGTGTGTGTTCTTTATGGCATACCTATGCAAACAGATAGTGATGGGGGACCCCCTTCACTGAACAAATGACCCAAGCATGGACTATGGACTATAAAATCTCTACAGCAAAAGGTTTTATCAGGCCCTGGTGAACCACACACAGATAACCACACCCAAGTCTGAACACCACACCCAGAGCTGCAGCCCCAGATCCTATAGAAATGCTAACAGTGGGAGTAATGCAAGCATTGAGAATCCAAGCTAGAGGGCCGGCCACTTTAAAGCCTAAGCAGGGAAATAGTAATAATTTGTTGTTGCCTGTGCCTCAGACCATACAAAACGGGGAAAGCGAGATCAACTGGCCTTGGTGCTGGCCTATGCAGCTGCACTGGTTAGGAATTCTAAGTCCCTGGGGAATAGGAGTTACCCAAAATATTGTAATAAAATCTAAATGCCCGTTAAAATCTTTATCACCAATCTGGGGCCTCCTATTCCCATGGGAACCTTATGTACGACTATGTGGACCCGTTTTATGCCCAGATTAACAATTAACGTAACAGTAAAGGGCTCTCAAAATTTGCAAAGGGAGACTATCTGGTATTTAAAACCTCCCCACAATATTCCTCTGCCTAGTACCTTGCTGTCAACTAATGAAACTCTCGTGTGTATATTTTTACCTCTTACTGTTCCCATAAACATTTTTCTTTTAGCCTAGCAAACACCTTCCTGCAGTGGGCCTCAGCAGTAACTCATGCCCACAATTGAACCCAATGTTGGGTTCGCATGGACTTGCCACCTTTAGGTGCTACCGGCCATCCCTGGACTGTGACCCCTGTGAATTGGAGTGCTTGGAATGTGCTACTGGCCTGGCAGAAGTCAGCAATTATCAGTAGTCTCCTTGTCTAAATGGCTTAATTCCCTTTCTTGACCATGGCAGCATCTCTTTTTGAAATTGTTATCTCTGTCGGGGGGGACTTCTAGTGTTCTGTTGTCTATGGATGCAATGTCCGTCCTGTAGTCAACGTTGTCCATTACTAGGCAGTGAATTGTGGGGACACAGGACCCGGGCCCCCTCCCCTCCATAGTGATTTCACAAAGCTGCCTACTTGACCAGGACAAACTTTCAAAGTCATAAGACCTCCCCAGGGGAGGAAAAAATGTATTGTTAACAAAGCATTGAAACTCCCCTGCCTGGATCACTGATGATAACAGAGCTCCACACCCCTGTGTCACAAAACCCTGCCAAAACTCTTTTCTCACACCCTCCTTGTCGTAACCTTTTATAAACCACTCCCTGACACCCCCTGCTTTAGAGCGCTAACTTCCATCTTTCCCAGCCTGCCGCTGCCGTGGAATCATAACTCCTGTAAGTAAGTCCTATTAAACTCATGTCTGATTCTGGGAAAAAAAAAAAAAAAAAAAAAAAATATATATATATATATATATATATGCCAAAGAAGTTCCTCAATCTTATGCAACCTAAAATGTTTTGTGTAAAATAGAGGTGCCATCGACCTCACAGCACTGCTGTGTAAGTGACTGGGTTGGTCAGCATGTTCCTGATGAATGAGGCTAATTGGGGCTGTTGAGTGTCAAGTACCATTGTTGAAATATTTTTTGAAAAAATATCCCAACCTAAAATAGTTTAGTCACCAAAGTTCTGAACTTGCTATTTACATTGTTATTTCATTCAAGCTCACAAAAGGATTCTGAATTTCTGCAATAAAGCAGCTGCAGGAATAAATGTGCAAAAGTAATTCTTTTTACTGGTTTATAATATATTGATGTTGATGCTTCCCTCGATTTTCTGCTGGTTCCTGCCCACCACCACTCCCCACCCCCCAGTAAAAGTGCATTAAAATGTTGATGTTCATTTTTTCCCCCACAAAATCCTATAAACTTAGTAAAAATACACACTACAGCTGCCCTAAAAAAATGCCTTCTTGAACAAAACAATGCTAAAACCAATCAGATAATGGAGAGTTCAATAGTTGATACAGGCTCAGCAAACTCTTTCTGTAAAGGACCAGGTAATACAGATCTTAGACTTTGTGGGCCACATGGTCTCTGTCACAACTACTCAACTCAGCCATTGTAGCCTGAAAAGCAGACAACATGTACACAAATGGGCATGGCTGTTTTCCAACAAAATTTTATTTATGGACACTAAAATTTGAATTTCAAATAATTTTCAAATCACAAAATATTATTATTCTGATTTTTTCAACTGTTGAAACTATAAAAGTCATTCTTAGCTCATGGGCTGTACAAAAACAGGTAGCACATTGGATACGGCCCACAGACCATAGTTTGCCAATCCATGGTTGATACTGTTAGGGTGGCTCAGTCTTAGGCCTGAGGTTTAAAGGAGACACCTGGGTTTGAATCTTAGTTTCTCCATTTTATAATTATCTTGGGCTATATAACAAGATCTTAACAAGCAGTCTTTTAGGCCTCAGTTTTCTTAGTTTAAAATAGAGATAATAATTCCTATTTCAAAAATTGTTGCAAGGCTTAAGTATCTTCTATTTTAAACACTTTACACGGTGCTTGGCGTATAACCAGTACAAATAAATGCAGATTATTATTTTTCAACTAGTTCTATCATTGTGGGACCCAAAAACAAGTCACTTAACATACCTGATTCTCAGTATCTTCATTAGCAAAACAGAGAGAAAACCTATTCTACGAAATTCACAAGGTTGCAGAGAAAGGTAAGTATAATAGTATTTCACCCTGTGCCAATCTATCATCTACCTTCCCACTGCTGAACTGATTTTCCAAAACTAAAATTTCTCCTGTTCTAAATTCCTAATAGCTTCCTACTGCCCATTAGACATTCTAAACTCTTCAGGCATGGCTACACGGTTTGTCACACTTTGTCTTGGCCTTCCTTTCTGACCACATCCCCTACCACTCTTCCATATGAACCATATACTCCAGATGTACTATACTTGGAGTTTTCAGATTAGCCTAGGCCCTTTCATACCTCCATACATTTATACATATACTATAGCTTCTATCTGGAATGCCTTTCCCCCCACCTTTTTTGAATTTTCCCTTAAACTCTTCTAACTCATAGTTCAAAAGAAGCTCTCTCTTCTATGAGGTCAGTTGGCTTTCCCTCATCTGCCCTCCCATGGTAGAGTTGAGTCCTCTCTTCTCTGCCAAAGCACTTTATGTTAACCTCTATAATTGCAATTATAACTCTGAACTATAAAAATTTATTTACTTATTTGTTCCCCCAATGAACAGCAAACTCTTTGATGAGAGAATTGATTTATCTTTGTAACTCCAGTGCTCAGCAAAATAATTGGTGAAGAGGAACTGTAAGTATTTGATAATGATTAAAAACACTTAGTAAACTATAAAGCACTACATAAGACAAGATAATTACTACACCATTGTGAAAACAATTAAAAATATGTACACTTTGGATGGATTGTATGGTATATGAATACATCTCAATTAAATTGGTTTTTAAAAAAAGACAAAAAAATTTTAAAATATTGGTAACAGGATATAATAGACTTATGTGTAAGGCACAGTGCTAAGTACTTTAAACAAAGGAACTTATTTAATCCTTAACATGGTCCTATAAAAAATATCTCCATTTGCAGATGAGAAACCTGGCTCAGTGAGGTTTGACAATTTGCTCCAAATCACACAGATCATAAGTTTGGGAGATGAGACTGGGAATTAGATTTGTAGGACTCCAAAATTTTATGTTCCAAACCATTAGCAATATGCCTCATATTCTTCCTTCTTAAGTGACAAGAGAGATAGTCTACAGAAGTAGGATTATATTGAAAGAGGAAACTCATTGTAAAAGAAGGAGCGGAAAAGGGAGGTGGGGATGCCACCCCAAATCCTTCAATTACATGTTGTGAAAAAAAGGAGAAATCCCTTAGGTAAAATGCTAAAAATTCATTTTACTTTTAGCTATCTCTTCTATAGGTAAATATCCTAATTCATTTTATTCTCCTTACATGAACTATTTTTCAACTACAGTATTTTTAGCTTTCTATTCAGATCCTGATTTTTAAAGTATGGTGAATAAAATTGGATGGAAATTATAATAAATGAAGTAAAATATCATGAAAAGATCAATTTCTAATCTTGTAATGTCACACTGAATTTCATACAGACCAGTAACAGACTGGCTTTGTCCACAACAGCAGTACATGCCTTATTTGCATTCAGTTTGTGGTCAGTTATGTGGGTACTAAGCCAGGTCATTTTCTTCTATATTTATGCCTAGGCAGTTATTTTCCATGCTCTTTTTTTTTTTCTTCTGAGGTTTCTACTTACGTGAACTACGCTTGTACTTGTCCTACTTCCCCCTGCTCCATCCGATCAAGGTTATTTTATGGATTTCAATTTTGTGTGACCAAGAACTAGCACTCTACATAATTAGATTAATTTGAATTCATCTCTGTCATCACAACATTACATATTTTTATATAACGCTTGATAAAGTTCAACCTTGACTTTCAACCTATACTTTTCAACCTATAACTTTCAATTTGGTTCACATACATAAGATCAAAATATGGGTATTTCATAATTTACTAGCTTTTAATAGAAATTTCTTATAGAAGTTAATAGCCAGATTGAAAAAAACAAAGATTCTTTCAACCTCTTTCCCCTTCTCCAACACATCACTCTAATGTCAAAGCAAGTGAAGCTGATGAGGAAACACATACAGGGATTTCACAGAAATGTATGCTCTTTTGGGTATGAAGGATGCATTTTTTATCTCTCTGAGCAATGACTGCTAATTATTGTTATAGCTTTATTAGCTTATTTTTAAATATTTCAATGTGCTTTTTTATGGTGACTGAAGAATTCAGTGCATTACTGTTTAGCAGTGAGAAAATCCATATTTTTTAAAATAAGTGACACCTAAAATCCATGAAATAGTTTTGTTGGTCATCAGATATAGGTTCAAAACTTTAAAATTTGTTCACATATATTCACAATTGAATTCATTGTTAAGAAAAATGATGTTTCATCTATAACTGTGCCCTATTTTAATTATTGAAAGTTCTTTCAATTATTGAATGTTTTAAAAAGGGAAAAGTTAACCAAATAGGTCTTTGTCAAGATTATTTTCTTCATCTGCCTATCACCAGCAAAGTGGTGAGGTACAATATAAAGCCAGACCTGCATTAACATCTTGATCCTGTATCTTTCTGGGTCTGTAACTGAGGCGAAGTCATCTAATTTGTATGAGCATACATATCCTCATTTGAAAATGGGAAGACTAATACCTTGCAGGGTTGCTCTAAGGAGTAAATAAGGGAAAATATATAAAACATATAGTACATTGTTGAAATAATAGGAATTCAATATGTGGTAGCTCTTATTATTATCATTAAAGGCTTTTTCTTACAAGTCTATAAATTATTTTGAACTTAAAAACTGTAGTTTTCTTTCCATAACAAGATTTTAAAATTTCCTATACATCTTAAAAATTATAATAAATAAGTAGAATAAAGGATTTGGTTGTAAAAGTTATTCAAATACAGGAAAGATGAGAAAGGAAACAAAAATATATGGACCAAAAATATCCTATTGAAAAGATACAACAGGAAAGTGAATTGTGAAATTAAAACTTGTACCTGTTAAAAATATATTACCTGTGGAATCCAGCCCATAAAGCAAGGAAGAACTGAAGACACACTAGGAGAATCATGCTGATTTTCAGAAAGTCGATTTCCATCAAAACTGCATCCTTCCAATAATAAGCCACTGATCTACCATGGAAACACATAAATCATTAAAATAAGTATTAAAGAGCAAAAGCAACATTTTCCGTTGTGACTATGTATTCCAAATAATATGAAAAAAAAGATTATGGTAATTGATCTGAGAATAAGGAGATGAGACTTGAACCAATGTTACTATGAACTTCTTTTAGACCAAATTCTCCTTTTTAGAAAATGTTTTAGAAAAAAATACTTACAAATGCCAACAGTTTCATAACTGTAGGTGCCTTGGCATTAGATTAATAGAAATATAATGGCAAGAGCCAAAACTTTATTCTTTTCTCCAGGAGAGGGAAAGAAAAGGATAATTAGAGAACAGGCATGTTTTTCCTGCTTGGAATTCTGATATTTTTTAAAGAAGAAAACAAAGTTCACAAGTTTTATGCAAAAACTTAACGGGTCATGCAGAGCTGAAAGAATAAAAAAGGAGAAAGAGAACCATCTTCTCTACATTAATCTTTGTGTAAAATCTAAGATATTCTGAAAATGTAAATATAGTTCTTTTGGTATTATTAAATCCAAATTTCTTTAAAAGTTTATTGTTTTATGGTGTTCATGGAGGCAGCAATCATGATTTGCAATGCGTGGAGGTGACCTAAGGGTACATAGACTGAGGAACAGAATGATGAACTGTGGCATATGCATACAATGGAATTTTGAGCAACTCAAGAAGGAGTGAAGCTGTGAGACACAACGAGGTGAATGGATCCTGTAAACAGTATTTGAGTGAAGTATGCCAGAAATAAAGTCAGGCACTATAATGCCTCGCCAATATGGACCAACTACAGTATGTAAACTCAGAATCAAATCTTAGAACATAGCCTAACATGGACTAGATTATTGTAATGGTCCCTAGAATGTAAGCTCTTACGGCAGTCAACTCTATTCCTGAATTGTAATGCCTATCTCTAAACTTTGAGATGCTGATCCCTTAGTGTATGACCTGATTGGTCTCTGGAACAATGTGTATCTCTGAGACACCTGAAACTCAGAGCTAGAGCTTGGCAGATATGAATGTCAGTATTAGTGCATACAGCAACTGTTAAAAAAAAGCTGACAAAGAGCCCAGACTTCAATTAGTGATATGAATGAAGCAGATCTGGTTAAGACTAGGGCAAAGTGGGTCAAAGGGTAAAGGTCGAAACTGTGCTTTAAAACTTCAACTTCTATGTGAGACCAAGGGAAGAGATGTCTATTTGGTGCAGGATCTATCTTTTCTAAACAGTGTAACTCTACAGTTGGTTTGTTCAAACACCACGATTGCATGAAGCTTTGAATAGGAAGTGAGATACGGTGGGTTGGTAATAGGTTAGAGTGAAATAGTGACACATCCCAAAGTAATTTGGGCAGAGAATAAAAAACACATTTACAGCCCCTCCCCGCCCCTTGCCGAGAGATGGGGGAAGGTGCAGAAGTGTTGGACTTCCTCACCTGGACTGGTGTTGATGTTGTCACAAACACTGAGATTGGTGGTTTGATGTGCCAAACCCTCTATCATGGAACTTGCCCTTGTGGGACTCGTTACTGCAAAGGAGAGGCTAGCCTTGCATATAATTGTGCCTAAGAGTCTCCCCGAGTACCTCTTTGTTCCTCAGATGTGGCCCTCTCTCTCTTTAACTGAGCCACCTCGGCAGGTGAACTCACTGCCCTCCCCTCTACGTGGGACCTGACTCCCAGGGGTGTAAATCTCCCTGGCAACGCAGGATATGACTTCCGGGGATGAATCTGGACCCAGCATCATGGGATTCCATCGTGGGATTGAGAATATCTTCTTGACCAAAAGAGGGATGCAAGATGAGACAAAATACTTTCAGTGGCTGAGAGATTTCAAATGGAGCTGAGAGGTCACTCTGGTGGACATTCTTATGCATTATATAGATAACACCTCTTAGGTTTTAATGTGGTGGAATAGCTAGAAGTAAATACTTGAAACTACCAAACTCCAATCCAGTAGTCTGGACTCCTGAAGACAATTGTATAATAATGTAGATTACAAGGGGTGACAGTGTAATTGTGAAGGCCTTGTGGATCACACTCCCTTTGTCTAGTGTGTGGATGGATGGGTAGAAAAGTGGGGACAAAAACTAAATGACAAATAGGGTGGGATGGGGGGGATAGTTTGGGTGTTCTTTCTTTACTTTTATTTTTTATTCTTATTCTGATTCTTTCTGATGTAAGGAAAATGTTCAGAAACAGATTGTGGTGATGAATGCATACCTATATGATTGTACTGGATGACTGTATGGTATGTGAATATATTTCAATAAAACTGAATTAAAAAAAAAAGTCCATTGTTTTAGCTTCTGCAGTGTTAATCTACCTTTGGCTTTACCTAAAGGCAACAGATATAGTTGGTATTTTGTATTCTTAGCTCTTTCAACATTTTTCCTTTACAGAAACGTCTATATTGTCAAAATCTGAACTTGATACAAAATGTAAACAATCTTATAAATATTATACAGTACCTTTAACTTTTAACATATTAAATGAACTACAGAATTTTAGAGTCAAGGGGACACTTTAAGCTGAAAGGGTTAACAGAGTTTTTAGATATATTACAATTAGGGAATAGTATAGGTACTAGGAGAATATGCATTAACAAATTGTTTTGAATAGCTATTTCATTACTCTAATTATAAACTTGATATTGCACAGAAAAAGTTTACCAACATTTTCATTAGTGAAAAAGCTGGGATAAAAACAGTACTGAATACTTAAGTTCAATATTCTTTCTACTGTACCACTGAAGTGATATACAGATCACCTCAAGAGTTTCTGAGATATTTTGGCTTTGAAGGATGTAAGTTAAAATATAGAGAGTGCCTGCT
This sequence comes from Choloepus didactylus, assembly GCF_015220235.1. Classification (NCBI taxonomy): domain Eukaryota; kingdom Metazoa; phylum Chordata; class Mammalia; order Pilosa; family Megalonychidae; genus Choloepus; species Choloepus didactylus. The sequence continues at coordinate 119,364,107 of NC_051312.1, read as the reverse complement.
AATTTCAGTGCTAGATCCAAGCAAGATAATTATTCTTAGGCCACTCTGAAAGACTTTATCAAATTTTGTGTTTCACTAATCTGTATAAAAATTTGCAAGGTAGACCCACATTGATAGGGCTGAAACTTGACTGTGTCACACACATATACTAAGATAAAAACTCATTACCTTCTTCTTCTAACCCAGGGTGTGGGGATGAAACTATTCTCTGGGGCCTCATTTCAATAATCGTTACTATTGACCTTGTAGTTGTCTAATCAGACACCTGGGATACATTCTTGGCTCCTTCTCCCTAATTTCTCACATGCCATCAGTTATATCTTCTGAATTTGTCCTTTTCACTTCACACCCTCTATTACCATCCCTAATCTGTACAATATCAGTTCTGGCCCCAAGTACCAAATAGCTTCCTAACTGATTTCCTTGACTCTGGTCTTGTATCTTCTACCCACTCTTTACATTGCGGCCAAATCATTCTTTCAAAATTACAAATCTCATCATATCATTCTCTTGCTTAAAATCTTTCAAAAGCTTTCCACTACCCTGAGGATAATGTCCAAACATAACTTAAAATGATCTTTTGTGATCTGTCCACTGCCCACCTCTCTAGTGTCCGTTTTCTTTTATATGCTATAGTGTAATCCAACCTTACTGAGTTTCATTTGGGGCCTTGAATGCCCATCTTCTTTCACTTCTGGACCTCTGCACATATTCTTTCTGCTTCAAACACTTCTTTCTTAATGGTATTTTCGGCTCTTGCTTTTTCCGCAGACCTCACCTTAAATTTTATTTCCTTGGGGATTACTGTCTTGACTCTTATAAACCATGTTCTCGTATTTTCCTTACTTCCCCCATTATTATACTTTTTGTTAATTGTAATTAACTGTTTAATATAATAATTTTAATGACTGTCTTTCCTATAGCTCTTCCCCAACAGGTAGTAAGCTAAAAGAATATGTTTGTATCATAGTGCATAGCACATAGTATATTTTAAAATACATATTTGTTGAATGAATAAATGAAGAAATGAATGTCACAAAGAATATTATACTTTGCATAATAAAATGGTCTCTTATTCTATCTTTAGAAAGATTGACTACTTCTTAATATCTTAAATTGTTTTAAAGCTAAGTAAGTTTTGAACATACTAGATCTCAATAAAGCTCTGTTGAATTAATAAAAAATTATAAACATTTGCTGCATTCTTAATAACTCAACACTCCTGTATTTTCAATATTTGACTTTACACATTTTTAGAAGTATAAACCTGAAATCTAAGATTCATTTTACTTGAGAAATAATCATAAATCTTTTTAAAGTCATATACATATAATCTTTGGCATTTGTGGAATTTAGAATAAAGACATTCTTATTTTGAAAATGAAAGAATAAAAATGTCAAAAAGCAATGCCCTATTATTTATATAATTTCAGAAAATATGGTAGTAAGTAAAACAATTTTTATTAGAGAAAAGAAATTTGTTTGAGTAAAATAAAATTTCAGATAGCAGGTTATTCTCAGTTATGAAAGTTTTTCTATGTGAGAGTATATTATCTATGTTCCGTATCTCTTCACTGGGTTAAATTTGAACATTCACAATGACAATCAAGGATTAAGCATAAACTATTAAATGGTAAAAAAAACTTAGGCAAATATTTTAATGCTAGCTAACATCAGAGATTATATTATTGGCGTTCCAATGAATGATAAAAATGGGCAACTGTGATTTCATTAATGTCCGCTGATTAGAAACTACATATTAAAATACAGTAAAAGGTCATATGCTTTTAGAATAAGGAAAACATGATGCAACTTCTAAGATTTTATATTCTGGGGAGATGAAAGTAGCAATAAGGTAATTTGTTTTGTTAATATTAAAAGAAGCAAAATTAATACAATAATAATTTACCATTTATTTTAAAAAATTAACCTAGGTTTCCTAAACTTATAACTACTGAAGCTGTTTGCTTTGAGTCAAGAGGGAGCTGTTAACAATTTTCTAAAAATACTTTACTTTTTGCAACAGCTTTATTGAGATGTAATTCATGTACTACAAAATTCAGTCAATTACATTGCAGAATTCCATGATTTCTAGTACAATTACATGAGTTATGCAACCAGCACCATAATCAATTTTAGAACATTTTCATCTCTCCCAGAAGAAACCCTGTAGTCTACAGTTATCACCCTCCTAACTTTCCAATAGTCCCTGCCCTAGGCAATCACTAATCTGTAACTGTAGATTTGCCATCTCCTGGATATTTCATTTTATATAAATGGAATAATATAATCTGGGGTATTTTGTGGCTGGCTTCTTTCACTTAGCATAATGTTTTTAAGGTTCATTCATGTTGCAGTGCTTCATTACCTTTTATGGTCAAGTAATATTACATTATATGTATATATAAATTTTGTTTATGTACTCATCACTTGATGGATGTATGGGTTTGCTGCAGTTTGCTAATGCTGTCATTATGCAAAATATGAGAAATGGATTGGCCTTTATAAGGGGGATATATGAGGTTATAAATTTACAATTCTGAAGCCATAAAAGTGTCCAAACTAAGGCATCAACAATAGGATATCTTCACTGAAGAACAGCTGATGGTGTCCAGAAAGCCTGTTAGCTAGGAAGGCACATGGCTGGTGTCTGCTCTGGGGTTCTGGTTTCAAAATGGCTTTTTCCAAAATGTCTCTGGGCTTGTCTCTCTTAGCTTCTCTGGAGCTAACTCTGGGCTAGCATCTCCAAAGCAGTCAGCTCCCAAGTGTCTCTCCAAAAGTCTTTCTCAGCTGCAGCATGAGCAGGGAGCTCCTTCTGTCTGTTAGCCCTTATAGGTCTCCAGTGATTTAATTAAGACCCACACTGAATGGGCGGGATAACACATCCATGGAAATAATCTAATCAAAGGTATGACCTACAGTTGGGTGAGTCACATCTCCATGGAAACACTCAATCAAAAGTTTCCACCTGACAAGAATGGGTTAAAAGATGATGCTTTTTTGGGGGGGACATAATAGAAGCAAATGGGCATAGGGTTGTTTCCCCTTTTTTGGCCACTATAAATAATGCTATTATGAACAATTCATGTACAAATTTTTCCATGGGTGTATGTTTTCATTTCTTTAGGGTATACCAAGGATTAGAATTACTGGATCAAATGGTAACTCTATGTTTAACTTTTTGAGTAACCACCAGACTGTTTTCTAAAGTAATGGCACAATTTTACAATCACACCAACAATGCATGAAGGTTCCAATTTCTTCACATCCTTATTAACACCTGGTATTATCTGTCTTTTTTATTGCAGCCATCTTAGTGGATGTGGAGTGGTATCTCATTGTGGTTTTGGCATTTCTCTGATGACAATGATGTAGGCTATCTTTTCATGTGTTTATTAACCACCTGTATATCTTTTTTGAAGAAATGTCGATTCATATGCTGTTTTAGTTTCCTCATTGCTAAAGCAAATGCCATGCAATGGGTTGGCTCACAGTTTTGAGGTTAAGAGAAGTCCAAAGTCAAGGGGTCATCAAAGTGATACTTTCTTCCAGAAGACTGTGGCATTCTGGGGCTGGCTGCCAGTGACCCCCGGTCCTTGCCTTTTCTGTCACATGGCAATGCACGTGGCAGCCTCTCCTAGCTTCTCCCTTCTTTTCTTGGGTCTGCTGACATTCAGCTACTGGTTGTTCTCACTGGCTTTCTTTCTCTCTGTGATCTACCCTATAAGGCCTTCAATAATAGGATTAAGACCCAACCTGATTCAGCTGGGCCACACCTTAACCGAAGTAACCTCATCAGAAGGTCCTATTTATAAGGATCCACCATCCACAGGAATGGATTAAGTTTAAGAACATGTTTTTATGGGGAACATAGCTCCAAACCACCACATAAGCTTCGCCCATTTATTAAGTGGCCAAGATGGGGAAATTTTCTGAAGAATGATCTTAGAGTGGAAATTGCTATTGTTTTTGTCTGCCTGGAACCCAGGCTCCCTTATTGTGACAGCTTCCTGATTCCCTTGGGGGATTTACTCCTCCACTGGTGCAGTATTGATGAGACTGTCAAAGTGCCCAGTCCTTAACGAAGGGAAGCAGGGATCCAATCAATGGTAGGCCAATCAAACTTCTCTGGGAACATGAAATCTTGCATGAAATGGAGCTGACTCATTTTTATGGTGATGCTGAAAAGACTACTCTTTAGTTCTTGCCAGCAGAAAGAACTTAGATTCCCAGATGCTTATCCTTTTTGAAGCTGGCTTCTTCAGCTTTTCCTTCGAGTTTTGAGTAACTCCACATCTTACAATAAATTCTTTTTTTTTTCTTAAATTGTCTAGTCAATTTCTCTTAACTGTAACCCAATAGTCCTAATTGATTCCAAGTTTCTCAGACTGTTAATCACAACGTTTCTAAGACTATTATTATCTACCCTTTCTGTTGAGGCATGAATCAGAAGTGTCACATGCTGTCAGGAATTAGAGCTGAGAACTAACGATGGGAAGTAAAAATGAAGGATAAAACTTCTGTGGGCAGAAATCAAGAGCCTGTATGAAGAAGGCAGGAAAGATCTCAATTTCAGGAACGGGAAAGGGTAATAATACACACGCCCACAGAACTTGTACACATGTGTATACACAATGTGCCTCACACTGGGCCCAGAACATAATAGGCGCTCAATAGGTACTGGATAGGTGTGGATGAGTGAATGATTGAATCATAAATTTAGATAAGACTTGAAAAGGCTCATATTCCATCACCTTTATCCTAGAATCTTTTCAGCACTTGGATATGTGGGCCATCCCCTAATATAACAAGGAAGCAGGTTTGCACCTGCTCCTGGCAGAAATTCACAAGTTGTATTCAGACTTTATCCCTAACACGTGTAAAAAGCAAGACTAATACTCCAGTGTATTGTTTCTTTTGGTAAGGTATGTCTTCCCTTCTGTGCACATATACAGTATTGTGCTTCTTGGCCTTGGCATGTATGTGCTTTTCTGACGTACAGAGACCATGCTAACAGAATCAGACATAAGGCACCCTGGTATGAGAAGAGGATAAAACATTCCTGAATTCCACAGGTTTATACTCTCATATATAGCAGTAGACTTTCCTGTGCCCACACACAAAAAAACATAAGCACTAAGTAATTAAACTGAGGAAAAAAGAAGATATGGGGTAATTTGGGCAAGAAGTATGCCACCTATCTTCTGCCTGATTTCTAATCACTCTTTTTAACTCCTCACCTATCTCAGTACCAGTGCTAATGAAACCTATCATTTGAGTGCCAAGTACAGAAAGAAGATAGGCTCAGTTACTTTTTTCATCCTCAAATGTTGTGGTATTAGCAGGGTGGTATTCTATATAATCCACTTATTTATTTCTAATTACAAATATTTTTATTTGTGTCTGGCTCCAGAGAATTCCAACTATGGCCCCAATTGTTAAAAGTACAGGCTCTGGAATCAGACTGCCTAGATTAGATTCTTGGCTTCGAAATATCACAGCCATGTAACTTTAGGGAAACTACATATCCTATTTTGCTTAAATATCCTCATCTATAAAATGGGTAAAATAATATTATCTACCACAAATGGTTGTTGTGGATATTGGAATGTAATCAGAAAATGGTACCCTTCTTTCGACTGGAGTACTGCAACAGGAGGAATGGCTTTTGTAAAAACAGGTCCAAAATATTACCTTTGTTACTGAAATAGATAATCTGGAAGATGCAATGGTTCTTCAGGCAACTGGACTTCCTAATAGTAAACACAAGAATTAGGTAGACTTCACCTCTAGTTTCAATAGGGCTGAGCCAGGAGCAAGCCACCCCAGGGGTGGAGATTGCCATGAAGGAGTGGAGTAGAATGTGTATACACAAGAGAAAGGTATAAGGATGGGGCAGAATTAGGCCGATAAAGTGACTCCTTCCCTGGGAAATGAGGAGTGAGTGAGTAGTAGAGTATAGGAGTATCAACATTAGTGAAGATCCTTCCACACAGAAAATATTAGGAGTGAGAAATAAGAAATCCCTTCTAACAATATACGTAAAATACTTGGAATATTGTTGGGTACATAGAAAATGCTCAATAAGTATTAGCTACTATTATTCATTTAATCGAATCTACCTTATAATTTCTACAAGGTTAGAATTATTTTATATAGATTATATCCATTTAAGTGAAATGAAATAAAGGATTGAGTGGAAATTTGGAGAATTCCAGTCAAAATACTCTTTTCTATAATATTTAATTTTGCAAAATATTTTCCCCATTTATTCCAGGTAATTGAGTCCACTCTATCATTTCATTTACACAGCAAAGAGTTAGGATACATGGTAGAACATGCTTTCTAAATATTATCAATACTGTACTCCTGTATTTCTCACCCCCATTAAATGATAATAATATTAAAATGCCTACTTATATGTAAGTATATACTTACAGGGCATACTTTATGGTTTCTACTAAAAGTTTGGTAGAAGTCTATTTTGGCTATTAGTGTCTTATTATGCATGACATATATCCTTTGGATGCAAAGAAATAATTACTGAGACTAGAACTCATATGTTTAAATTATATTTAAAAAAACCTACATTGTTGAGGCTGTCTCTGTACATCTGTGCAAACACCCTATTTGAATTGAATATAAATAAGTGAAAGACATCTAAATGTGCATCTCTTATAACAATGTAATTTCCTCTAATTATTCTTGTTTTCCTTGTGGGTACATAGCTTTCAATTTAACAGCACAGAGACAGAATAAAATCACTAAATCAAAAAATATATCTGTACTCAGATAACATCATTCACACTTGAATCTCTGATCAAAATATCTGAAAACACAGAGGCAACTGTAAAAGTATGAGAATTGGTTTTTTTAAAAATAAAAACACATTTGATATATTTACAGCTCAAAGCCAGTTACTGATGGATAGTGTAGATCAAGGTAATCAAAATTGCATGAGTATATTCCCAATGACTAGCTACCATGACCTCAATCTGTTTTGAAAGGGCTATTCATAGGTATAAAAGTTTATTCAACTCTTAATTTCTCACCTCAAAAAGAGTTAGCAACAGTAATAATGACTTTGCTGATTAAAAACAGAATCAAAACCATTGATTTATTTTATATATGATGCTGAATTTCTTGAACACTTCTGATTTTAACTTGAATTAAACTTGGATTTGCTAGTGAGTTTCATGTTAAACTCCAAGTTTTATTTTGATAATTTATCATATGGCTTTACTTGCCTGAACCTTCCTTTTAAAAATTATAAAGTATTTCAAATACACAGAAAATTATAAGAATAGTTTCTTAAACCCACTTATTCCTACTATTCAGCTTTATTAGACTTTAACATACAGCCATGTTTGTTCCATATTTATAAGCAAAAAAACTGTATTGGATGTAGTTGAAGCCTCCTATATAAATCTTGCCTTTCCTATTTCTGTTCCTTGCTCACCAGATGTACTCATTATCCTGAATTTTGATATTTTATATGATTGTTAAATATGTATGTATCCATAAACAAGAAATCGCATTGTTTTTATGGTTCCAAACTGTATGTAAAGAGTAACATAATTTACATACCATTTTGCAACCCATTCTTTTCCCTCATCAATAATTTTAAGGTGCATCCATTTTATTCATTTTAACAGCTGCACAATATTTTGATGTAAGAATATACAATAAATTGTTTATAGATTCTTCTGCTGATGATCTCTTAAGTCACCTCCAATTGTTTACCACTATAAAACACTTTGAAATAAACATTAGGATATGTGTCTCCTTGTATATATATGCATGAATTTCTCTAGGGCAGTACAGAAATGATCCTGCTAGGTTGTAGGGTATGCTCATTCTCAATTTTACATAGTATTTTCAAACTGTTCCCCAAAGTGATTCTAACAATTTATATTCCGACTTGTCATGTATAAGAGTTTACATTATGCTACAATCTTGCCAATACTTGAGACTTAAAAAAATTGCCAATCAGTGTGTACTGGTATCAAATTTTGGTATTAATTTCCTCTCCCTGATTACCAGTAAAACCAAATATTTTTCCTTATATTTATTAACCATTTAGGTTCTTTTTCCTTCAAATTGCCTATTAAAATCCTTTGCTACCTCCTTCCATTTCACACTAGGGGATTGTTTTGTTTTTGTTTTTTTGTTTTTTTTTTTTCTTAAAATTGATTAGTAAAAGTCCATTATATATTTTGTGCACTGATCCTTTGTCAGTTATATAAGATGCAAATATCTTTTCCCAACCTGTGGCCTGTATTTTCACTTTTAATGGTATCTTTTTAATTTTAGGGTAGTAAATATGTCAGCTTTTTCCTTTAAGGCTTTTGCTTTTTGTATTTTAAGAAATCCTAACTGAATATATTTCTCTGTATTTTTATTTTTAAAAGTATTCTTTTTCTGCCATTTAGTTTTTTAAACCACTCAGAAATAATTTGTGTCTATGACATGAGGTATGGATCAAATTCTATAATTTTCTATATGGCTGACCAATTGCCTTAGAATCATTCATCAAATAGTCCCTCCACCCACCACCCCCACCTCCTACCCCAAGTTTGTAATGTCATCCTGTTTTGTGTTAAGTTTCCATAAAGTTGTCTGTTTCTGTAATGTATAATATGTTTCATTAGTTTTTCTTTCACTATGCCAGTACCATACTATCTCAATTACCAAAGCTTAATAATAAATCTTAGTATCCGATGAGGCAAATCTTGAGTGTACTATTTATTTTTAAATTTGTTTTTGCTATTCTTGTCCCCAAGATTTTTCCATATTGTGATGGATTGCAAAATATGGCTCAAAATTCCTCCCATTTGGGTATGTACACCTCTTTCCAATATAACTTTGCTTCTGCCATCAAGAGGTGGAGTTTCTTTCCCACCTCTTGAATTTGGACTGCCTTGTAACCTGCTAACAGTAGGATGTGGTACAATGACTTTAAGCAACTTCTGAAGCTAGGCCTTAAGAAACCTTGCTCTCTTGGGATGCTGCTTGAGACTGCCATGTATGGGAGCTTATCTAATCTACTGGAGGATGGGAACCCATGTGGAGAACTGAGGCACCCCAGTCCATTGCTAATACCAACTGACAGATTTCTGAGTGAGGCCAGCTTGGACTGTCCAGTATAGCTGACCTAGCTGAATGCAGATACTGAGTGAGTCCAGGTAGAATCAGCAGAGGAACTGCCCAGCCAAACAAGAGACTTCTGAGAAAATAATAAATTCCTATTTTTCTCACTTTAAACCACCAAGTTTTGAGGTGGTATGCAGAAAGGAGATCTGAAACTCATAAATTTTAGAGTCAACTTGCCAAGTATCATGAATTTTAAAAATCAAGCTTTAGGATTTCAGTTGAAATTGAATTAAATTTTAAAAATTGATATAGGAAGTTTGACATCTTTAAAGTATTGACTCTTCCAGTATATGAACATGATTAGTCTTTTCATTATTCAGTTCTTTCATGAATTTTTCCATTTCTTTATTCCTAAAATTATCTGGGTAGTAATGATTTAGGTATATCTCTTTAAATAGCATTTAATAGATTTTACTTTTTATCTAATCTGTTGATGTCTTATTTTTTGATTGGTAAGTTTAATATTTTTACATTTAGTGTTACTAGTCATACATTTGGAGTTATTACTACTATTTTATATTTTGCTTTTTCTTTACTACAAATTTTGTTTTTTTGCCTCATTTTTCTGCTTTTCTGCTATGGATTGTATAACAATTTTTAAGTACTTACCCTTAAGTTTTTAAATGCATAATTGTTTCATTTTATAATGAATTCTAGTAAAATCATAAGTTATTCAGTATTTCTATCCCCTAAACATAATATCCATTTTAGCACACTATTTCTAATCAAATTCTTGCTGTTTGGAGTTTTAGTTTAAGCATAATAAAAAATTATACCCTTACAATCATTACTTAATTTACAGTTGTTAATTATGGGGTTCATTGTTGTTTCGGGAATTCAATCCTTTCTGGCTTTTCTTTTTGCAGAAGTATATATTTTGATACTTCTTTTATTGAGGTTTTATGAGTAGTAAACATTTGTGGTCTTAGGGTTTCTGAAAATGTCTTTCTATTGATTTCACTATTGAGTGATACTTTAGATGGGAATAAATTTTGAGGTTAACAATTATTTTCCCCTGCAATTTGAATATATACTCTATTGTCCTCTGGCATCTACTGCTGCTAATGAGAAGTCTGCTGTCAACATGACAGTTGTCTTCTGTAGGAAATCTGACTTTTCTACCTAGTAGATTTTAAGATTTTTCTCTCTAACCTTGATATCGTATAGTTTTGCTATAGTGTGCCTAAGTGTGAACTTGAACTTTACTTTTATTTATTCTTCTTGGTACTTTGTATGTGCTTTTTTTTTTATTTTTATTTTTTATTTTTTTTATTAAATTCAGTTTTATTGAAATACATTCACACACCATACAATCATCCATGGTATTTTGTATGTGCTTTTCATCTGAGAACTCATCATTGTCCAACTCTGAAAAATTCCAGCCATTAGGTTTTCAAATTTTGCTTTCTTGCCATTCTATCTGTTCTATATTTTTAGGACTCCTTTTGGAAGTAGGATAGAGTGTCTTGAACTATCCTCTATGTGTCATAACACCTCTTTCAGAATTTTTAACCGTTTGTTTTTGTGATGAGTACTGGATAAATTCCTTAGTCCTATTCCCAATTTATAATGCCTTTTCCAACTGTATCTACTGCACAGTATATTTTGTCTATCAAAATTTTCATTTAAAGACTATATTTTCATTTCTAGGATTTCTGATTGGTTTTCATATCCAACTATAACTGTTTTATTTCTGCCTGTTTCTTTTCCATAAATTCTTATTTTTAGTGCAAGTTATTCCATCCTTTATCCATTTAAAGAAATTGGAATACATATTTTAAAGTTTGTGTCAGATTGTTCCATAAATTAATACCAAACTGAATGACTAGATATTTCACTTGATAGCTTTGCTAATTTTCTTTTCTAGAATTAGATTTCTTTCCCCCATTTACTTTGGATTTTGGCTTCTATGTTCAAAGGGTATTTTATTTTCCCCCAAACTACCTCTGTAATTACCATAATTACCCTCCATATCTACACATGTACAAGATTTATAATATAGATTTGAGCTTCTGTTCTAGTGATGTTGGAGATACTGTAGTTCTATCTATTGATCTCATGGGTAGTGTCACACAATGCCTAGTGGTGAGACTATGTCTTTGTCTTCCAAGTTCCTTAGGCTTACAGTTTTCTATAATGCCACAGTCCCCACCAGTGATTATGGTAACAACTTTAGTCAGCGTCCTTTTTGGGGTAAGTGGAGGGCCTAGCTCCAGTCCTGACTTCAAGCAATGAGTGTGGTTTCAGCCCCCATTTCACATAAATTACTTTTAGTTTCTTTTGTTTTACAGGAGCCATGCTTCTGTTCATCACTTTCTATTTCTGGACTTGGAGCTCAACAGACCTGTATCTTTAGCTCTACTAACAATTTCATTTTCTGTTAGGTTTCTAATGCAATGAAATACTTATTTATGAAGCTAGGCTATGTTTTTGGTTTGTTCTCTTTAAATTTTATCTATAATTACTATGCATTTATACCAGAGGGGATGCATTATGACCTCCCTGAGACAGCCTGACCAGAAGTTTTCAATTTTTTTTATAATCAAAGTACATTCTCAATCTAACAAAATATACTGAGGAAAGAAACATGGATAGACAAATATCTAAGAGGATATCTTAAACATATCTCTGATAACTTAAAGAGAAGGTTTCTAATGAATATGTCAGGTACTTTTAATTTGAGAAATTTGAGAAAAAATTACTCAATTGATCCGTATGATGGATTCATTGGTCTGTCTGCTTATTAAAATTCCATAAAGCTGGACTCTTAAGATTTGTGCATTTTAATATATAATGTATACTTCAATATAAAGGCTTACCAAAAAAAAAAAAAAAAAAAAAAAGAAAAAGAACATACAGAGGTCATACAAAGAGGTTCCACATATAGGCCAAAGACCATGGATAACTATATATCAAAAAGATTTATAAATATAGTTTACTGAAACCCACTGAATATATAAGAACCTGGAAGCTAACACTGATACTTAAAAACAAAGAGTAATGTCATTGGACACTACTGGAAATAGGGTATCACACCATATTCTGAATCTTAGGAGTTTAAAGGAAACAAGCATTTATATTTTATTTTCTATATAAAATGTACTCCATGGTATCCAGATAACCACATAGACCTTGTGATGAGGCTTATTTACACAAGAATTTCAGCTAGTAAATGCAGAAGGATGAACAGAATCAGAAAATCACAATTTTGCCCTCCTAACTATTCAGGCAGTGACCATCTATGGTTAGAACATTTAGATGAAAGACCGATGGGAAACTTGATCATGAAGGAATCAGGCTGTCACTACTTATACACATTGATCAATATCAGCATTACTAAAAGCAGGAGAACTACACATAGTGTGCCTCATTACATAATACAAAATGAAATACGCAGTGTCATCAGAGATATTTTTGTCAAAAAAAAAAGTGAATACCATCAGTCCTCTGGAATTAACATCTCTGTATAAGAAATGGGAAGGACAGAGCAATAAAAGTTAAATAATGCTATAAGGAAACAAACAGGTGAATACAGAATGTAGATTATTCTATGGGACAAGTGCCCTGGTTTCTGCAACAAACAGAGGTATGAAATAAAAAGACAGACTTCATACAGATGTAAAAAGGCACATAATAATCAAACTCAAAAAGGCACATAACAACCAACTTACTATGTGGAACATGTTTTGATCATGAATCTAATAAACTGCTGGGAAGAGTTACTGTTGAGACAAATAGGGCAAATGGGTAAATACTGTTATGGATTGAAGACTAAATTATTGGTAATTTTGTTATAAGTGATATTTATTATATTTATAGTATTTCTTTATTTATTTAAGAAAACATTGATTTTTTGAGAAATGCTTCAGGACCACGGTGAGGTAAAATAAAACGATGTCTGAAATTTGCCTTAACAAAAAGACAATTAAAAAAAGAGAAAAAAGGAGGAATGTTTGAAACTCTTGAATATGTGGGTTTATTTTACCATTCTCTTTCCTATGTTTGTATGAAATGCTAAATAAAATACTACAAATTCTTTAAAAAACCTTGAAGATGCTGGATTTCAAAGACTTTGTACAAGGAAAAGGAAATTAAAATATCTAAATAATTTTAAAATGTTGATGACATGTTGAAACAAAAGAGTTTCACACAAATCAATTTAAATAAAAAATATTATTAAAATGAATAACATCAGTTTCTTTTACTTTTTAAAATGTGACTTCTAGAAAATATAAAATAACATGTGGCTTGATATTATAGGTTGAGGAAAGGAAGGCATGCTACGGAAGTCTATATTTTAGACAGAGATGTAAGCTGGTTTCTAGAAGTTTGGAGGAGCTAGGAAAAGTCTAAAAGAGTTGATGAAGTTGAGTATATAATGCTAGCTCACTGATTTTTTTCAAAATAGGATCAATTAAAATCAGAAAATTTGAGACGAGAAACTTCCAAAACAGGAAATTTTGAGCCAGGTTTAAGCCTCTTGTTGTATTTGAGGTGCATGAAAAGATAGCATTAAATTGGTAAAGCTATTAAACAGTACAGTCAACTAAGAATTAAAAATCTTTTAAGCTGGTGGAAATATTCTAAGACATTCAAAGCTGTTAATACTACAAGGATATCAAACAGTTTTAAAGCCGTTGGTGGCTGAAGTCACTTAAATTCTTAAGAAAAACCATTTTTATTAAAACTAATTTATATCATATAATTGCATATACCAGATCATTTAAGAGATCTACATTTAAAGAACTTTAAATTACTAACAGCTCTTAGCAGAATGCCATATTTCTAAAAATAATCTCTATTGATAATAAGACTATATAGTATATTCACATTTAACACTTTTAAAAATGAAAACTGTCATCAAAAACATATGTTTATCTGAATAGTATAAGGTTTTTCCTGTTTTTCTGAATAGTATAAGGTTTTCTGGTAGATTTTCCACTGTTGGGCTGGAAAGCTCCAATTGGCGGCTCACACTTATTCTGGTGATAATGTGTATAAAGCTGATAACTCCCAATTCTGATGAGCCCATCCTCCTCATGAAACCTCAAATGTCTAATATCTCATTTATTCACTCATTTTACTTCTGTCTACTTCCTAATAAGATCTACCAGGAAGGGAAATAAAATACAAATATTATGATAACCATCTGGTATATCGGCAGACCTCCTGCCTGGCAAGAGGTAGCAGAGGTCAACTGGCAACATAAGTAGCTATCTAAACTGGATCCAGGGGAGCAGCAGCTTTCAAGTACTCTAATGAATCACATTATTAACATGCACTTTAATGCATCTAATAGGCTGATTTGCCCAGTTAGGTTTTCGTTTTGCTTTTCTTAAGTGGTGGCATCAGCAGTAAAGGCGGATTGTGAGGTTGGGCTTGGGAGTTCCTCAGAAATGCCAAGGCAATCTTCTCACAGCCATGGGGAAGGTCTGACATGCAAGCTGAACAGGTACTTAATTTATGGATTTTCCAGTACCAAATTTCACAGCTGTTGTTTAACAAATAATAAATCAATAATGGTAGGGAGGAAATTTTAGAGGGCCACGTTCAGGATCCGAAAATCAATATACATACTTCTCTTAAGTAAGTCTAGAGGATTTATGATATTGGTTTAGGGAACTGCAGCCTTTCTTGAATATTTCACTTGTTTAGTTCAGTCTAGGTTGATAGAGATTAAAAATAATATTAAAACCAATTAAAATTTAGAGTGACAGTAAAATTCATGTATAATTCAAATTCAAATTCAAAATTCTTCTAATGAAACAATCCCTTTTCTAGGAAAATATGATTTAAAAGACTCTAAATGCATCATGTAATTTAAAAATTTTGCCATGTGCTAATAATATTAGTTTGCATTAGTGAACCAAAGAAAGGAAAAGTCTGTTTACCTATTTTAAATTTCATGTGTAGGGATGACGTTTTTAGTTAAAATTGTAAGAGTACGTATTAAATTTATTTATGTTCCTAAATATATTTACCAGTGAATATTTCTACTTGTCATATCTTTTTTATGAACCCTGATGGAAAAAAAAAAAATCTGCTTTACTGGATACAAATAAAGAACTTTATGTTAAAATACATTTCATTTTTGTTTAAGAAATAAATATTGCCTAAATAAAACCTAACCCAAATTGTGTTAAATAATAAAAACCATATATGTATATATATGTGTGTGTGTGTATATATATGTATATGTATATGTGTATGTATATGTACGTATGTATATGTGTGTATGTGTATACACATATATAGAGAGAGGCTTTTTGGAGATGCTTTAATAAATGTGTCAAGGAAGGATACTACTTAAATCTATTTTATAAGTTAGACAACATAGGTTCAGATTGCTCCATTAATTGCTTTAAAAGGTCACTTGGCTCTTTTTATCTTGGAGAACGAAAATTAGAAACTTTTTCTCTGTCAGCCCTTTTACCCATCTGTAAAAATAACTATATAAGCTTGGGAATTTGTGGGTTTTGATGACTGAATTCCCATTTTTTAAGTACAGAGTTCTGAGAATAGGCAGACATCTTGACACAAAAAAATTTATTTCCCTTGCTTTTTATACCCCTATTTCTAAATAATGATGCTACACATTATGTGTGTGGTTCACAGCTGTCAAGAGACCACACGACCAAATCAAGTGCCCGGTACTTTACATGGATTATACAAGTCATATCCTCCCTTCCTTTCCTAACAATGGGGCAACAGTGTATGACTGTCAGTAATAACTAAGGTAGTTCTCTGCATGGGCTAGAGGGTAAGGTTAGAATGAAATGCAAAGCAATCAAAGAAAACCTTTCTATTTCCTTCACCTTCAAGTGAGAGTTGGCTCAAGTGAGAGCCAAAAGAAAGAGATCCAGCTTATTGTTAACAACCAAATTTCTGTCACATTATACCATTATAGCTGATGCTAAGAATACCTACTATGGTGCCTCTCCTATAGTAGGCCCTCAATTCAACATTCCACAAGGGTTTATTGAGTGCTTATTATGTACCAATTGCTGTTGGAGGCATTTAAGATAGAACAAAATGGGAGGAAGAAATGACTACTTTCATGGGACTTACATTCTAGTGGAGTATGAAGACAGACAATAATAACAAATATAATGCATAAATTACATAGTGTTAGAAAGTTGTAAGGGATATGGAAAAAAAAACAACTGTTGAACTGAGAACCAGAATTATATAAATGAAACTTCTGAAAAGCTGGCTGTCCAGGGTTAACTAAGTTAAAGAACTATAATCTTGTATTTAATTCATTTAAAAAACTGAATTATATGTGACACACTGGACTAGATACTGGGAATCTAAAGATGGATAAGACAAAGTCTTTGTCCTCAATGACATTACAGTCTCATAAGGCAGTCCAATATGGACAGAGATAATCATAACACAACATGCAACATGTTATGTTAGTAGTGGAAAAAAATGTCACAGAAGCAGTTCTGGGGGTGGGGACGGAAAAAGGAATGGTAGGGAAGAGTCACTAATCAAGTGGAAGAAGGTAGGAGTAGCTGGGAGAAGGATTTTCATGACAACCTTGTAATTAGTTTTATTATAAACATTTGAGTGATTATTTTGTAAAAGTAATGGATTTTAACAGGAAAGTTAGCTAGGAAAATTTAAACCATAGAAGAAATAATCATAGGTTGTTTGATTTTTTAATAGTTACTTAATTTACATACAAACTCTAAACTCCCTGAGGACAAAATTTGGTCTAATTTTTTATATACCGCATTTTATATGTAGTTTGTTGTGAAGTAAATGTTTATTAAATTGAATTTTAGAACAGGTAACTTAAAATAACTTCATGATTTGTAGCATTTTTTTAACAAGAGTTAAAATTTCAAATATGCAGGATCCCTAAAATTCTTATTTTCCCATTAGAAGATTTTCTGTTTTGTACTACAAGTTGTTTCATGTCAGTTCCTAGCTTATTTTGATTTTTCACATAAGTGACACACTTTATCTCTGCTGATCTTATACTTTAAAGATAGGCAACTCTAAGAAAGGAGTTGCAGGATCTCTATCACAGTTAGTGACAATAAAATTTTAAACTCAGACCAATACCTAGAATTTGTCTAGTACCTTAACTTGCAGCTTTGCTTCTTGCAATCGACCTTTCCATGATGCCACAAATTTAAAGCTATCCATAGAATGACCCATTGCCCTGTAAAACATCAAATGTCAGAAAGAAATTAAATTTCAGAAACTAAATTATGAAGAGTAATTGTATATATATATATATTCTTATTTAAAACTGAACTATTTGGAATGTGCAAATTCTCAGATCTATTAAACTATACACAATAACTTAGACCACCTTAAGTTTTTAAAGTTAATTATTTATATGTCAGTTTCCTTTTCAAGGTTGTAAGCTCCTTAAGGGCAGGGTCTTTCTTTTTCATTTTTACATCCTCCAATTTGACCACCACCCTCAATGCAGGCACAAGATAGGTGCTCAATAAATGATTATTAGTTGAAATGAAATATTAATTGATATTTATAATGTGATCCTAAGCAGCACAAATTGAAAGCCCCCGGAGTCACTAAAGAACAACTAAATATTTTCAGAATATTTTTGGTTGTATCTTTTATTATATTCTAATTTGTTAAAAAATATTGTCCATGTATGCTATGATAACACAAGTGTGCTATAAAAAAGGAGCTTCATCTTAACCATCAAGCCCTGTTCCCCATCAAGATGTCTAATCAGCACCATTCAACAGGACTTTCTGTGAAAATAAAAATGCTTTCCATGCAGTAGAAATAGTAGCCACCAGCCACACTTTGCTATTGAACACTTCAAATGTGGCTAGAGTGACTGAGAAATTGAATTTTCAATTTTATTTAATTTTAATTAATTTAAATCTAAATAGCTACATGTGACTAGTGCTACCATATGGGACAGCACAGGTCTAGATAAATAAATGATCAAGATTGTAACAATTATTTTTCATCTTTCTTTGATTCTACAACATAATTAGATGCAGAGCATTTTTTAAAAATAAAAGTTAACTTTATTAATGGTACAGTATTAGGAAATTATACAACTACCTTAATTTCAACAATAAATTCATTTCTTGATAATCCAAGGAATGTGATCAGAAGTGAATAAAGCATAATAGAATTATAATCAGGGAAAAATAAATAATTTTAATTACCTTGCAGTTTCCTGTCGAAGAGCATTGAGAAATGTATCTGGATGGAAGAGTTCTGATAGGTCAAGTGTGTCAGACAGAAGAGTCTGTTTTTCAGCTTTATCTACCCAGTTCTAGAGAAAGAAAGAAAGAAGAAAAGAAAAAAAATATACACACACACACACACACACTTGAAAACTTTGTAAATGTGTAAGATAAAGAAATCAGAGACAATACATGTCACTTTCAATGAGAAAGTTATGTAGTTTCCAAATGCTTTGAAATGGTATCTAGAAAAAAAAATATTTCCATTTTATATTGTGAAGTCTGACAGTTATTTGGTATAACATCGATCCATCACAAACAAGCTTCCTCGCACAATCTTTTGTTGCTAAAAATCTCAAAATAAAAGTCTAAAATATAGAATTAATCTAATATATAACTTTTCAGTCCAAGCTGGCACGTCTCCCTGTGATGACCCACCCTCTCAAAGTGTGCTCAGGAGATACTAAGCATTCGGGGCTAACTAAAGGGTCCTCAGGGCCCCCCAAGTCTTGACAATGCCAACTAAACTACAGTTCCAGATCTAGATTCAGGAGGGAATTTGCCACCTCACTGAATTAAGTATTTTGGTGGTGGGTAATGTCCAAGAAGATATAATAATTCTTTGTTTAAGGGTGTTTTTAAAACTCTTTTCTTCTTACCCACCATTTTAAAGATCAACCTATAGTCCTTTTGGAGAAATATACGCCAACATAAAGTGTTTGTGGTGAGCATAATAAAAAGAAAATTGCCATTTGGAACAAGTAAAGGCATCATAAAGTCTAGTGCAACACTAACTATATGACAGGCACTGACTGCCATGTGCTTTTAATGTACTAACCAGTTTTATGCTTATCACAACCCTGATAGTATTAATGTCACCATTTTACAAATGAGGAAATGCAGGCACAGTGAGATGGTACCACAGTAATGTGGCTATTAAAAATTTACAGATGGTCTCACTAATATGAACAGATATTAATGAACAAACTTTGGGAGTTAAAACCTGACAACACAGGCGACCAGGAGATAGAAAGAGGGCAGAGATCAGTCATTTGATGCTGAAGGACTACAGAATGTTTAGGATTGATTGCATAGATCCAGAAATAGACAGCATAATACTGTGTGATGGTAGCACAGTATTGTAAGTACACTGAACAAAGATGTCTGTGAGTAAAGCTGAAAGAGGTGGGATAGGAGAATGTATGACACCAGAGGTAAAGATAGATGATAAAGACTGGGACTGTATAACGTGGCAAAAACTGGAGTGGCCAATGACTGTTACTAAATATACAAATATAAAAATGTTTTTGCATGTGGGAAAGCAAATGAATGTCAACCATGTAGAAATTTGAAAAAGGGATGGTATTCAGGAAAAAACATAATCAAAGCAAACTGGAGTCTATGGTCAACAGTAACATTGTAATATACCTCTATTAAATGTAACAAAAGCAATATGCCAATGCTAAATGTATATGAGAAGGGGATATAGGGGAGTAATATGGGATTCTTGGTAGTGGTGTTATTTGCTGTCCTTAGTAGTATATTGTATTGTATGACATGTTATTTTTCTTTATATCATTTTTTCTTATTGCTAAAAAAAAAAACAACAATTTTTCTTGTAGTAATCAGTATGTTCAAATGCTGATTGTGGTGATAAATGTACAACTTTATGATGATACCATGAACAACTGATTGTATACTGTGGATAAATGTATGGTATGTGAATATAACTCTATAAAATTGTAGGAAAATATATATATAGGAGTAAAAGTGTTGGAGAAAACATGGTGAGAGGGATGATGCCTCACTAATATGGACTAACTACAATATGTAAACTCAGAATTGAATCTTAGAACATAGCCTAACGTGGACACAATAATTCTAATAGTCCCTAGATTGTAAGCTCTTACAGCAGTTAACTCTATCCCTGAATTGTAAGGCCTATCTCTAAACTCTGAGATGCTGATCCCCTAGTGTATGTTGTCACAAACATTGGGACTGGCAGTTTGATGTGCTGAGCCCTCAAGCATGGGACTTGCCCTTATGAAGCTCATTACCACAAAGGAGAGTCTAAAGTTGTATGTAATGGTGCCTAAGAGTCTCCCCGTGAGTACCTCTTTGTTGCTCAGATGTGGCCCTCTCTCTCTCTAACTGAGCCATCTCGACAGGTGAACTCGCTGCCCTCCCCTCTACGTGGGACCCAACTCCCAGGGTTGTAAATCTCCCTGGCAACGCAGAGTATGACTCCCGGGGATGAATGTGGACCCGGCATCGTGGGACTGAGAGTATCTTCTTGACCAAAAGGTGGATGCAAAATGAGACGAAATAGTTTCAGTGGCTGAGAGATTCCAAATGGAGTCGAGAGGTCACTCTGGTGGACGTTCTTATGCACTATATAGATAACACCTCTTAGGCTTTAATGTATTGGAATAGCTAGAAGTAAATACCTGAAACTACCAAACTCCAACCCAGCAGTCTGGACTCCTGAAGACAATTATATAATAATGTAGATTACAAGGGGTGACAGTGTGATTGTGAAGACCTTGTGGATCACACCCCCTTTATCTAGTGTATGGATGAGTGGAGGAATGGGGATAAAAACTAAAGGACAAATGGGGTGGGATGGGGGGATGATTTGGGTGTTTTTTTTCACTTTTATTTTTTATTCTTGTTCTGGTTCTTTCTGATGTAAGGAAAATGTTCAGAGTTAGACTGTGGTGATGAACGCATAACTATGTTATCATACTGTGGACAGTGGATTGTATATCATGGATGATTGTATGGTGTGTGAATGTATTTCAATAAAACTGAATTTAATAAAAAAAAATTTACAGAATTATCACCTATCCAGTCATTTTTATCAATAGTTTAGAAAATATGGTATTTGTTCACTGCTGTGTAAAAAGGATGTGATGTACTGTAACACCCTATTATTTACCCAAGCATTTACATCTGTTAGCCCAGTCTAGAATAGGAGAAATTAAAATCTCCAAAGCTATTACATTACCATTCACATCATAATGCATTTGGCTAATACTAATATCCTGTAGCAAAAATGCTCCTATGTCGTTTCTATCAATAGATAATATGCTGATTTCATAAGTAGAAAAGACTTTTAAAAGAGATCTCCTTAACAGGGTATCATTATTTCTTCTAAGATATTATGCTTTACAATAATAATACTTCATAAAGTTATCTATTTGTGATTGAATAATTCTAAATTAAGCTAGGGACATTTTGTTTACTCCCTAATCAAACAATTTAATTATCCGCCTTTTATTTTCATTAGATAAATTTAGTCCACAAATTGCGTTTGCAAGATCCTTTTTTAATTGTAAATAATATTCATTTCTGTTATTTTACACCATCTATTTTAAAATAATCATTTAATACAGAAATATTTCAAATTATACAATTATTTTATTAATGCCTTAAAATTAATTTTGAATTCAAATAACTCTCGGAAAAATGTTGCCAGGAACGAATGTACATGTGCTCAAATGAATTAAAATAAAATTATTTTTCCGCAGGTTATATGTCACAGTTTAAAAATACTGCCATATTTTATTTGAAAATATTTTAGCACCAAGAAAACGGAAACACCTCTCATGTGAATTCCACCCCTGTTAGATGCTGGGACTAGAGTGAGGCTCACTGCCTGGCAGCAGGAATTAGGGCAAGGCTTTCCCAATTTATGAAATACACCTGAAATAATATCCTGTCTATTTCTCTCTGGGCAGTGGTTTAGGAAGTTGTAAGCCTGAGACAGCAGCAGGCCCCAGTCAGAGTTATATATCCAGAAATGAAATCTATACTTGATAAATGGCTTAAGCGTAACTGAAAACCCATGGAAATAGATTACTTGCTACATGATATTTGAATAATTGCTTATTTCAAATGGATAAAATATTACATTCAGATTGCCAATCTAGAACATCAGCAAAAAATTCCAGTAGAATGAAAGATATAAGTGATGAAAGTAAAATATTAAATTTTTTAAATGAAAATGTTAGGGAATATGTTGCATTCAGGGTAAAAAAAAGACTTCTTAAATGTGAAATCGAAGCCACAAAAGAACATAATACTGAAAGTGATTTTCTACAGAAACTAAAATTTAGAAAAAGTTAAAACTGTTTTCCATTCACAGTGGGAAGGATAAGATATAATAACCTCTAAGGACAGAAACAAGCATCTGAGGAAAGAAAAGACTAAGTAAGTGGAAAGATAATTTGATGAGTTTAAAAAACCAAACTTAGGATGAAAGTAACCTGAATTAGTAAAGAAGGAATTGCAATGAAATTAAAATAGCAATAGAAAAATGAAAATTCACATTGGAAATAGTAGAGAGAATAAATGGCACTGTAAAATCTCAAAGCAGTGAAATAAAGTTCAAACACAGAAATCCCCCAAATGCAGAAGAAAAAGGAAGATGAAACTGATAATAAAAATGGCAGATATGGTGAATAGAATGCTCTCAAGAATATAAGAAAGAGATCAGAACAACTGGAACAAGAAGTAATTCGCGAGAGGGTCAAATAATTGTTTAAGAAGGCAGGGAGGGGCAGTGGGACAACCCTACATCTACAGATTCTTAAAAGAGCTAACCATCTTCCTGGTAAAATCAATCCTATACTTTTTCTAACTGTATTTCTATTTCCCCTTTTAATCATATTTTCAAATTTCAAATAAAAGGGATAAGTGTCCTTTTATTATCAAGACAGCAAAAGCAGGCTATCTACAACGGATCTGTCTGACTTCATACTTCTCTGCAAACTAAATGCTACAATATGATGAACCAATATGTATATAATTTTGAAGGAAAATAGCTGTTTCCTCAAGAATTTTACATCTACTTAAGTTACCATTCATTTGTGAATATAACAGATTTAACATTTTTATATAAATTAGAAGAATAAATCAAGCCACTTCTGCATCTATTTCTGAAAACATTACCCTGAAAGGGTCTCCAACTCTTTAACAAATTAATCAAGACTAACATTTTAAGAATGCAGAAGGAAGAAGAAGCCATAGGCTATGAACAATGAAATTGGTTACACACAGAATTAAATCTAATACTGTAAAAAAATCAAATGCACTTTTTGAAAAAACCCAAAAAGACAAAAAGCATAAAAGCAGACCATTAAATCACATGATAGGAGTAAATCCAAATATATCAGTTATACCCCACAGAGAATAAAATTTCCTGCCAAGGAAAAACAGTTAAATGTAGGGAGAAAAAAAAAGGTTAAATCCTCAATTCACATTCTAACCTGAGCTAAATACACTACTTAGCATTCAGAGTAGAATGACATTCATTGAATTATAGCAAAAGAAAAAAGAAAGAAAAAGAAAGAAAGAAAGGAGGGAAGGAAGGAAGAAAGAAAGGAAAGAAAGAAAGAAAGAAAGAGAAAAAGAAAGAAAGAAAAGAAAAGAAAGATCATTTTAAGAACAGGGGAAAAGAAGGGAGACTATTCGATCAGAGAATTGTGGTTTTCCTTTGAAAACAAAACAAAAGAAATATATGTTAGATTACATAAAAAATATTCTATATACAAAAATAGTGTAAATAAAATAAAGGGCAATAAAACCAAACAGGGAAAAGGTTTTTCACAAATACAAAAATGGACTAATAACTTTAACACTATGGCAAATTGTTTACATGTTTATTGAAATATGAAAATATGATCATCCCCAAGAGTTCTTAAGAAGGTAAATTTAAAAACTGAGACATATTTGGTGCCCATGATATTAGCAGACGGAGAAATCATAATGCTCAAATGTTGGTAAGGGGAATGGACAAAATTTTGGTGGGAGTGTATATTGGTACAATATTGCTCCAGAGCTACTTGAAAAAATACGCCAACAGTTAAAAAATATTCAAACTTTTTTACTCAGTAATTCCTTTTCTCAGAATCTAAACTGAGGAAACAATCAAGAGAGTCAGACAAATATCACCATATGTAGCTTGTTCATTTAAAATTATTTATAATATTAAGAAATTAAAAACCTAATAAATATTAATTAAAAACATAAACATAAACTAGCAATTAGCTAATTAAAATATACATGTATGTATTTTCTTCAATGCAATGAAAAATTATACAGCCAATATAAACAGGTATTTGAGGAATATTTAATGAAACTGTTCATGACCTAATGTTCATGAAAATGCTCATGACTTAATGCTATTGATCAGAATGCAAAAATTTATACATAGTATGAATCTACTTATGTAAAAACATTATTTAAACACAGAAAAATAATGCAAGAAAATACATCAACATATCTATATATATACATAATTTCAGCTGGGTCTGGGCTACAGCCTATTAATGACTATCTTCATTCACATGTAAGAACACACTGTATAAAATGCAATGCGTTAATAAACTGATACCATTTTATTTTAATGCACTGCATTCTGTGGAAAAAAAGTGTTTAAGGCAACTAACAAGTAATTTAGGCCTTCTTCATGATACGCAAGTTTTTATACTCCATCTTTTTTCTCAAATTATTTAGTATAAATTTAGGGGCTTATGATCTGGGAATAAATTTATCCAGAACTAAAATCTAATTTATCTAGACTAAAAATAAGTATCTCTAGTCCTTGTTTTGACTGGAATAAAGAAAACATTAAAGGTTATTAACATGTTAATAGCCCTGTGCATAATGAGTTTCTCAGTTCCTTGGATGAATCAAAGGTAATAAACTGCAGCTCATGAGCAAAGTGAATTAACAATAATTAAATTGCAATTACAATCTCAAAAGAACAAAGAAAATATTTCTTGCCACAGTATGTTGCATCAACTTCAAGTAATAGTGAATGCGCTACTAGATATTTGCCATTCCTTGAATCTAAATTTTTCCTGAATCCCAACCTGGGCTTATATGATCATTATTCAAATTATTATGCATTAAGTTTACCTACCACATTATTAATCATGGGGGAAAATAAAAGAAATTAAATGCTTTTTTGGTAAGTTTAGTCAGGGGCTTCTGAGATTGACACATAAAATTCAGAGTTTGAGAGAGAAAGATTGAATTGGACTGGCTTCCTGGAGCTCTACTCATTTTTAGACTGGGTGATACTTAAAAAAATAATTTCTTGCCTCATGTACTCCTATCATAGGATTACTTTGCCTATCAACTTTAGAGAACTGACTCAAAAATGTGAGTGCTGAATACACTGTAGCTTCGATTCTGCCCATTAATGTTCTGCTACACAGTTATATTGGCTTTAAGTCTTCACAGCATCTTCCAAATTTTGATGTGTTACATTTTGATTTTATTCAGCTAATTTCCAATGTCCTTTTTAATATCTTCTTTGTCCTAAGAATTATTTTATAAGTATGTATTTAATTCCTAAATATTTGGAAGTTTTTCAAAAATTTTTCTTATTGGTTTCTGACTTTATCCTATTGTGGTTAGAAACATACTTTGTGTAGTTTGAATCTTTTTTAATTTAATGAGACTAGTTTTATGGCCCAGAATAAGATACACTTTGGTAAATGTTCTGTGTGCCCTTGAAAAGAATGTGTATGCTGCTATTGTTAGATGGAGTGCCCAATAAATGTAAGCTGGTTGACAGTGTTAAGTATTCTCTATCTCTGTTGATTTTCTATTTATTTTCTCTGTCAATTACTAAGAGGGGTGTGTTGAAATCTCCCAGCTTTAATTATGGATTTATCTTTCTCCTTATAGTTCTATCAGTTTTTGCTTAATTTTTTTGATGCCCTGTTATTAGACACAGAAAAATACAGTGGTGTTGTATCCTTTGGACGGCTTAATCCCTTTATTATTAAAAAATAACTTTCTTTATCCCTGGTTATATTCTTTGTTCTGACACCTATTTTATCTATATTAATATAACTATGCAAGCTTTTTTTTTTTTGCTAGTGTTAGCATGGTGTATCTTTTTCTCTTTCTACTTTTAACTATTTGTGTTTTACATTTAAAGGGTATGTCTTATAGGCAATCAGAGTCGGGCCCTGCTTTTTTATCTAATCTGACAATATTTGCTTTTTAACTGGTAACTCTGAAAATATTTTTCAATTTGTAAAAATGCTATCTAAGGATTTACTTTGATATTACCTAGGAAAAAAAATAAGCTTCTAAATTGCCATATCTTGTTGGGAAAAATTTCATAGTTTTGGGCTAAGCAAAACAGAATAATTCAATGAGTAAAATTATGGCTTCGATTTGTTTTTAGATGGAATTTAAAAGTAAATATTTTTTTTTAATGAAAGAACAAAGAAAAATAAAAAATGATTTCTTACCCCAATCATGCCTTGTTTATATTCTTTAAGATTATTATTTTTGAACAATATTGTATTCATATATAATAGCAATGACCATGAATGATTCCTAAATATAATAATTACCACATATGTAGGGAACATTTGATAAACATAAAATCAAGTGGTGGCTTGGTTTATGACTCAAAACTCCTGGGTTGGTGATTATGTGGTTGGATGTAGGCAATTCATATCCTCATTCTTTAAACAATGGGTCAATTTAGGGGGAAAAACTGGACAAAAACAGTATTCTTTTGATAACGAGGTAGCATTGTTGAGCCTTCCTGAATAGTTAAGTCAAATATAATTGATACATGCATTAAAATAATGTAATATGAAGAAGACATTTTAAAGTCTGAAAGACAACCACAAATATAAATTTTAGCCCATTAATAGGATTATGAATGTAAAGTTGAGGTAGTTAAATGAATTTTGGCATCATTTAAGAAATGAACAGATAAGAAGTCAAGCAATTTACTGATACTATTTATGTCAAGGCAGGCAGTCCCTTTTTTTTTATTCATTTTATTGAGATATATTCACATACCACGCAGTCATACAAAACAAATCGTACATTTGATTGTTCACAGTAGCATTACATAGTTGTAGATTCATTACCAAAATCAGTCCCTGACACCCTCATTACCACACACACAAAAGTAACCAGAATAATAATTAATGTGAAAAAGAGTAAAGTAAAAAAGAACACTGGGTGCCCTTGTCTGTTTGTTTGTTTGTTTGTTTCCTTCCCCCACTTTTCCACTCGTCCATCCACAAACTAGACAAACAGGAGTGTGATCCCTATGGGCCCCCAATCCCACTGTCCCCCCTCATAAGCCACATTTTTATACAATTGTCTTCAAGATTCATGGGTTCTGGGTTGTAGTTTGATAGTTTCAGGTATCCACCACCAGCTACCCTAATTCTCTAGAACCTAAAAAGGGTTGTCTATATTGTGCATAAGAGTGCCCACCAGAGTGACCTCTCGGCTCCTTTTGGAATCTCTCTGCCACTGAAGCTTATTTCGTTTCCTTTCATATCCCCCTTTTGGTCAAGAAGATGTTCTCCATCCCACGATGCCAGGTCTACATTCCTCCCCGGAGTCACATTCCACGTTGCCAGGGAGATTCACTTCCCTGGGTGTCTGGTCCCACGTAGGGGGGAGGGCAGTGATTTCATCTTTCAAGTTGGCTTAGCTAGAGAGAGAGGGCCCCATCTGAGCAACAAAGAGGCATTTGGGAGGAGGCTCTTAGGCACAACCATAGGGAGGCCTAGCCTCTCCTCTGCAGCAACCGTCTTCCCAAGGGCAAATTCCGTGGTAGAGGGCTCAATCCATCAAACCACCAGTCCCCTATGTCTGTGGTCATGTTAGCAACCATCGAGGTAGGGCAGGCCAATACCCCTGCATTCTCCACCAGCTCCTCAAGGGGGCTCTGCATATTTTTTTCCTTGTTTTTTTTTTTTTTTAACTTTTTTTCTTTTTCTAAATCAACTGTATGAAAAATAAAATAAATTAAAACAAAAAACAAAAAACAAAAAAAAACATACAATAAAAGAACATTTCAAAGAGACCATAACAAGGGAGTAAGAAAAAGACAACTAACCTAAGATAACTACTTTACTTCCAACGTGTTCTTACTCTACCCCAAGAAAGTAACCTAATATAGCAACATTTCTGTGAACTTGGTCCTACTATACCCATCAGAAATTAACAGACCATAGTCATTCCTGGGCATTCCCAGAACATTAAATTTACCCATGATAGCTTATCTGTTCTTCTTGGATTATTGTTCCCCCTTCCTTAATTGCACTCTATCGCTAGTTCCCCTACATTCTACATTATAAACCATTTGTTTTACATTTTTCAATGTTCACATTAGTGGTAGCATATCATATTTCTCTTTTTGTGCCTGGCTTATTTCGCTCAGCATTATGTCTTCAAGGTTCATCCATGTTGTCATATGTTTCACAACATCGTTCCTTCTTACTGCTGTGTAGTATTCCATCGTGTGTATATACCACATTTTATTTATCCACTCATCTGTTGAAGGACATTTGGGTTGTTTCCATCTCTTGGCAATTGTGAATAATGCTGCTATGAACATTGGCATGCAGATATCTGTTCGTGTCACTGCTCTCCGATCTTCCAGGTATATACCCAGAAGTGCAATCGCTGGATCGAAGGGTATCTCTATATCTAGTTTTCTAAGGAACTGCCAGACTGACTTCCAGAGTGGCTGAACCATTATGCAGTCCCACCAACAATGAATAAGGGTTCCAATTTCTCCACATCCCCTCCAGCATTTGTAGTTTCCTGTTTGTTTAATGGCAGCCATTCTAATCGGTGTGAGATGGTATCTCATTGTGGTCTTAATTTGCATCTTTCTAATAGCTAGTGAAGCTGAACATTTTTTCATGTGTTTCTTGGCCATTTGTATTTTCTCTTCAGAGAACTGTCTTTTCATATCTTTTGCCCATTTTAAAATTGGGCTGTCTGTACTATCGTCGTCATTGAGTTGTAGGATTTCTTTATACATGCAAGATATCAGTCTTTTGTCAGATACATGGTTTCCAAAAATTTTTTCCCATTGAGTTGGCTGCCTCTTTACTTTTTTGAGAAATTTCTTTGAGGTACAGAAACTTCTAAGCTTGAGGAGTTCCTATTTATCTATTTTTTCTTTTGTTGCTTGTGCTTTGGGTGTAAAGTCTAGGAAGTGGCCACCTAATACAAGGTCTTGAAGATGTTTCCCTACATTATCTTCTAGGAGTTTTATGGTGCTTTCTTTTATATTGAGGTCTTTGGTCCATTTTGAGTTAATTTTTGTGTAGGGTGTGAAGTAGGGGTCCTCTTTCATTCTTTTGGATATGGATATCCAACTCTCCCAGCCCCATTTGTTGAAAAGACCTTTATGACCCAGTTCAGTGACTTTGGGGGCCTTATCAAAGATCAGTCAGCCATAGATCGGGGGTCTATCTCCGAATCCTCAATTCAATTCTATTGAGCTATATGTCTATCTTTGTGCCAGTACCATGCTGTTGGCAGTCAGTCCCTTTTTAACTCCATAGGCAGTATTCAACAAGGCATATAACTTTTAAAGCTTTTTAAATTATTTAAAAAATCATTATATGTTCTATTCTATTCTATATTATTCTGGAAGCCACTATTTCTGGTTTAGATCCTGCAACTTAAGAAAGACATCTGGAACTTAGAGTCAGAAGAGAAATCTATTCTGAAAGATTGGACAAAGGCTACAGCTATTAAGGCTAAATATTGCAAAGAAGAGAGGCAATTTTAATAAAAGCTTTTAATGAAAATTTATATTTCAAAGGTGATGGCAAGCAGATGTCTTCAATTTCCATTAATGATAACAATAAGAGGACTGTTTTATATTTGATCATGAAGAAATATGAAAACAATTCCTAGCAATGAGAATTGAAACATAAAAACAGATTACCTTCTATTACAGGACTTGCCCTTATGAAGCTCGTCACTGCAAAGGAGAGGCTAAACCTGCTTATAGTTGTGCCTAAGAGTCTCTCCGTGAGTACCTCTTTGTTGCTCAGATGTGGCCCTCTCTCTCTAACTAAGCCACCTTGGAAGGTGAACTCGCTGCTCTCCCCACTACGTGTTATGTTACTCCCAGGGGTGTAAATCTCCCTGGCAACATGGGATATGACTTCTGGGGATGAATCTGGACCCGACATCATGGGATTGAGAACATCTTCTTGACCAAAAGGGGGATGTGAAATTAAACAAAATAAAGTTTCAATGGCTGAGAGATTCCAAATGGAGTCCAGAAGTCACTCTGGTGGGCATTCTTATGCACTATATAGATAACCTTTTTAGGTTTTAATGCATTGGAATAGCTAGAAGTAAATACCTGAAACTATCAAACTGCAACCCAGTAGCCTTGACTCTTGAAGATGATTGTATAGCAATGTAACTTACAAGGGGTGACAGTGTGATTGTGAAAACCTTTTGGATAGCACTCCCTTTATCCAGTGTATGGATGGATGAGTAGAAGAATGGGGACAAAAAAATTAAGTGAAAAATAGAGTGGGGGGGGTGATTTGGGTGTTCTTTTTTACTTTTATTTTTTATTCTTATGTTTACTTTTTCTGTTACAAAGAAAATGTTCAAAAAATAGATTGGGGTGATGAATGCCCAATTATATGATGCTACTGTGAACAACTGAATGTACACTTTGGATGACTGTATGGTATATGACTATATCTCAATAAAGTTGAATTAAAAAACAAAACAAACAAACAAAAAACAAACAAAAAAAACCACAGATTACCTAAGTGCCCTGTCTGGCTATTTGACCTCTAATCTCTCCAATTTAAGTTGATTGCTCTAATTTTTTAGAGCTTAACCACTTTCTCCTTACATTGTATAGCTGACTCAAAAAAAAACAAAAAAAAACAAAAAAAACAAAAAAACAAAAAAACAAAATCAAGCCGTATTTAGAACCTGGGGGAAATTTTATCCTCCAGAGCTGTCTCAGGAGGACCAATTTTTGTTAGCTTGTTTAACTTTGTTAACTTACAGTCATGGTCTTGGTCTGGTTGGAAACAGAATATATTTCACCTCACCTTTAAAAAAGGGAATCTTTACTCTTTCCCTATCCTTAATATAGCCACCTATTAGAATACTGAAGAGTCCACCTAAATGTATAGTAGTTTTTTAAATTAAAAAAACAAAACAAAACTATACATCTGGGTTTCTAGGCCTAATGTTTCATGCAAAGAAGTAATACTATTCAATAGTATTGTATTCTGTTTTTATTTTGCCACCTTGTGCAGAAAATTTTTAGCAATAAAACTTGATTGTTTTTACCAACCATTCTCCTGACTTTTCCAAAGATGGAAATGAATTAAGTTGTGTGGGTTAAACCCAGACTGAGGTTGTCAAGAGTTCATGTAGAATCTGAACCATCTGAGAAACAGGATTATTAGAAATGGCCTTTTGACATAGTACTTCATTTTTCATGTGGAGAAAATCAGGGATTTATTCTATTTACCATATTACAGTTCTTTTCTTAATGATCAGATACCATTTTTTATTTAGATGAAGGTTTGGGACCTTGTATAGAAATAGAAAAATAAGCAAATTTTTTAATACAAAAATTACATAGCTCAATATTGATTTAGTCAATAAACAACTGATTTTGTCTCAGGAGAAGTACAAAAGATTAATTCTTCTAGAACCAAAATTATCAAATATGGTAGAGGTCCCCAAACTTTAAATGACAGTGCAAGTGTGTGTGTGTGTGTGTGTGTGTGTGTGTGTGTGTGTGTGTGTGTGTGTGTGTGTGTATGGTCGAGTTACATTGAATAAAACTTTTCAAGGATCTCATTCACCCATTTATCTTTGTCCTAGAGTAGATTTCAAATACTTTTCTAAGAAGAGTTTTGGCCATGCCTTTCTTTTGCCTTTAAGTGAAAGGAGGCAGGAGGTCTTCTATTCATATGTGTCATGGCTTGATTATCTATTAAGGCATACTGATTTATATTTAACTTGCGATACAAAATAGCTAAACTCCTTTTAGGCGATAAAATTGCAAACTCATTGCCACCTGTAATTAATCAAAAACTCTACTAAAAATAATGAGAAATTATTAAAAGATACAAAATCTCACCTATTTGGCTTTTCAACAGCAATCAACATGATTGGCCTTCTTAAAACTTGACAAAATGATTGACATGGATTATTAATTATTTTCAGGAGAGGATGTAAAAGGAGTTTTGAGATTCGCCTAAGATACGAACCTTATATTCAAGCTCCTTTTTAGAAAAATATACTGAAAAATATATTCCTAAATTGCAAAAAAATTCCTAAATATGCAAAAATATGCAAAAAGTATTATTAGTAATATATTACATAATCTACTGAATAGTCTACTTCAATATCATATGCATCAATTAGACATGCATATGCAGCCAAAAGTCCTTTTAAAGTGTGACAACTTGGTAAATTAACAAGGAAATCAATCACTGTTTACTTTGCTTGCTAAGAGATTTCCTGTTGCAGAGAGCTAACAACAAAGTGAATCTGATTGAAGATGTATTATAGAATGGGAAATCAGTAAGTAAAGAGTCTTGCAATTATCACTGACAACGGAACAAATATGGTGAAGGCTATGATTGATTTAGTAATCACAAGCACAAGGTTTTGTTCACAACCTTCTATTGTGTGTTCAGAAATAATAATAATACGGCAAATGATGGGACAGACTTATTGACCATAGCATAAAAAACTGTCAACCAGTTTTATTATTCTTCTTTAGCCAAAGACAAAGCTGTATGACATATAAGACATTTTGTAACTGTTTTGTTATGTACTTTCAAACCATGTTCAAAAAAGATGGAATAGCAGTCTTTAAAGGGTGAAAATGGCTGTTTGAACCAAAGAAAGCCCTGACAGACTATTTTGCAGGTAAGGATACCAACATAGAAGATATTAGTAACAATCACTGTTTAATTGCAGGAAAAGTAGTTTGTTCTAGAGTCTACTGATTCTTTGAGAAACCAAACTTGCCATGAAAGTTTTAAGTATTCTCAGCATGATTTCTGCTGTAAAGATCCTCTTATTAAGCCACTCCAGGAAGCTACTGCAATTGGTATGCATGTGATGAAAGCTGAGATGCAGACAGAAATTCAGAGAAGATTTTGTTATCTTCAAACCCAATTATGTTGCTATATTGTCACATTTCTAGAACCAGGATTTATCTTCTCCAAGCATAGTTTGTGGGATTGCTTCTATAAAACTGCAGATCATCATTGACAAAAGATTAGAGTTTAGTATTCTAACTGTGCAAAATAGTTGACCATAGGAAGAAATTATCAACTGACAGTGCTGAGAAATTACTGCTCTTATAACAAAATTTGCCTACTAAAATTTTGCAATACTACCACTATAGTAATAGCTGTATTTTACTGGATTTTCTGTAAAATCCAGTATATTTTCAGGTATATACTCTAAATTTGTTCTATGATGGTGATAATCTTCAGCTTTGGCTGTATATTAATGTTAAATCTCAAGATTTTGGCCAAAATGTGTTCTTGATGCAACTTTAATATTAATATATTAATTTGTTTATTATTTAGCTCCTCCACTAAAATGTGGAGATTCCTGATGGCAAGAATTGGGTATTTTCTTCACTTCTGTATCTCAAGCACTTAGACCAGTGGCTAGTACATAACAGAGGTTCAATAACTATCCAATGAATGAATGAATGAATGAATGAATACATACATACATACACACATGGATGACTAAAAAACATCCACAAGTTATTTCTTCTAGCTGAGTACAGAATGTTAAAATTAAGAGATGCTAGAAGTTTTAAAATCACAACACAGACTACTCTTTCCATTTCATTTATACAAGTTTTTCTAAGAATAAACATATTGAGTACCGACCATGTGTAAAACACTTGTACTAAGGACTATGAAAGTTACTAAATGAGTAAGGAAAATAATTTTTATTTCTGGAAATGCAAAATAATGCAGACTCCTCCAAAGTAGAAGAAAATAATAGAAAGTGAATGAAGAATTAACACCGTGATTTTCATAAAATGACTTCCAAATATCTTGGATTTTAAGTGAAAATAAAAGAAGACAGAGTACATGAGAAAACAGTAATGAGGAAGTCAGAGAGGTAATAAGAGGTCAGATTTGTAGGCTGTTGTCAGAACTTGGGAACACTGGATGAGATGGAAAGATATAACCTGACTGTGCTTTAAACAGAGCATTTGAGACTGATGGGTTGAATTCAGCCAGAATGGGATAAGGGTGAAACTAGGACTAGTTAGGTGTCTGCTACATTAATAATGACTTCAATCAAGGTAGGTGCAGTGAAAGTGGCAAGGGGTGTCTCTGAATATATTTTCAATGTAGAGGCAAGAGGATTTTCTGGTAGATTTCATGCAGATTATGAGAGGCAAGGAGTCAAGAATGAGTCCAAAACCTTGGGCCTAAGTTATAGGAAGGATGGAGTTCTCACTTACTTTTAAAGGAAAGACTGTGTATAGAACAAGCATTTTGGTGAAGAGCAGGAGCTCAGGGTTGAATATGTTAAGTTCGTGATATTTATTAAATATCCAAGTGGAAACACAGAATATGTACTTAGATACACATGCCTAGAGTTCTGGGGAGAGGACTGAGCTGAAGCTATAATTTTGGGAGTAATCAAAGTTTACTGGTATTCAAAGCCAAGAGATTAGATGAGACCACTAAGAGCCTAAGTCAGAGTCACTTAGTGACTAAGAGGTCAGAGATATGTCTGGGGTATTCACCATTAAGACATCAAGGAGAAAAAAAGTACAGCAGACAGGTAAGAAGAAAACAGAAAGTAGGTGGTGACCTGAAACCCAACTAATCAAAGTATTTCAAGAAAGAAAGAGTGACTAACTTTTTCAAATATTACTCATAAGTTAACAAATGAACAAATATTCTGGCACGTTACTACAGAAAGAATACTTAAGTTTGAGTTCTGTCATTTACTATACAACTTTCATGAACTATTTAACTACTGATTTTTTGGTTTTATTTTCCTCATCTTCAATTTGGAAATATACATACCTCATAAATTATAAATATTACTAGTTGCATGTAAAGCACATATTATGTCTGAATCCAATATATGCTCAATACTTAGGAATTTCATTTTCTTTTTCTCTCCTTGGTTGGATCATTGAAAAATTTTGAATATAGGTTTAAAGTGGTGCATAGAAAGAAAAGAAAGTGATCTGAAGCTTCACATAAAAGCTTTTAGATAACTAGTACATTTTACAAGTAAGGGGGTAAGAAGAGCTATTTAGATAGACCCAGGAAAGGAGTAATGAGATATATCCCCAGATCTAGAAATGCTGATCTGACTCCTGTGAAAAAGGCCAGGGTTAGTTAAGTGGAAAAAGTAAAACCTAGGGGCTCACAGATTTTTTAATGAAGAATCAGTGTTCTTGAAATGGGCAACAGAAGTAAAATGCTACATAAAAATCAAAAGAAACAATGTGTGTGGTGAAGGTGATAACAAGCACCTTGACAGCGGTGCTAGAAAAGGTACGCCTAAATATTAATTTAGAACAAAATTCAGGAAGCCGCATTTAAGAATAAAAACCTCAACAAAACATAAGAGTGAGGAAAGTAAGAGGCTGATATCTCTACTAGGGAAAAATCTGCTTCCCAGCATTCTAAGACAGGAGAGGTTGGAAGGAAGGCAAACTGACATTAGCATCTGATGGTAGAGGGGGTAGTTTGGCACTCTAATACATGGTGCCCAAGTCAAGCTTAGTTCAGACCTAATACAGCCCACTGCAAGAGGAACAATTTGGGGATAAGGGAACAGAGGATAGCACTAGGGGATTCAAGGTTGTGGTACTTCTGCTATTTGGTCCCATAGTACTGTATTTCCTTTGTCACTCTTCTGTTATTGCTTATTTAGTTGTCTATCTTTTCTGATAAACTGTAAGGATAGTTCCTAGGGGACAGGATGAATGTCTATTTTGTTTACCACTTTACATTCAGCAACCTTGGCATAGTGCTTGGTATCAGGAAAGTACTCATCACATTTATGGAATCTCTATTTGTTAAAATGAATGAATGGATGAATTCAAGAAAAGTAAACTCTGTGAAGGCAGGAACTATACTACTTACTAATCATGGTATCCCAGTACTTCATACAGGGCACAGCATCAATTAGGCTGCTTAAAATATTTTTGATTGAAAGAATGAATAAATAAATTCCATCCTTGACTCTAGTCAGTCTTAACCTTATTTGTCAGTAATGAATTATCATTATATCTGTTATTCTCAGTAGCTTGATCTATTTCCCCAGACATTATACCCCAAAAATGCAAGCCCTGGGATCTTAAAGTCTGGTTGGAACTGAGCTCAAGCTGCTGTTTCTGTTAGACTTCAGTCTGAATATTACTCTTTCATAAGAAATTAAAAGCTGTCATTTCCATGGTTTCTTACAAATAGTATCAACTTTACCCTGCCCACCAAGGTTCCCATTCCTTTCCTTCCCAACTAGGCAGCTACATTGTTCCTCAACCTTCACAAGCTGCTCTGGATATGTATCTGTGAAATAAAGAAAAGTACAGATGAAAACAAAGGACCGAGCAGATATCTGAAAAATAGATGGAAAGCACCTCCCAGACATTAAAGGCTACCTTAGAGAGATGGACATTTTTGTACATTTTATAACTGAAAAAAAAAATATTAAAGCAACCAAGGTAGGAAAATAAAACAATACAAAAATACATAAACCCAAGTGGTGGTGAAAATGAGGAGTCCTGCATAGTCCCTGGTTAGAAGGAGAGAACGTAAGCTATTGTCAAGCCTGAAGTTATTCTGAGGATTAGGAGGGTATTTTATGATTAACATTAAGGCTAAACACCTATAAAGCTTTTAAGAAAATTACACAGTGGAAAAAGAGTTCAGTTTTGATAACTGGAATTAAATATTCTAAGCATGAATACTCACGCCAGAAAAAAACTTTTCAATAATTCATATAAAATTGTTTTAAAGGACATTAATTTTTGTATCTACAACATATTAGCATTGTAGGCATATGGCATAGTCATTAAGTGTACTGACACATGTAGTGTAATATAGGTTACCATTCACACCAAATGAAAAAAATACTTTTTATAAAAGTATTATTTTTATAAAAATAATCTAAAGTAAATGATACTGACAAGTATATAAAGTAACAAATTATCAAAGCCATGCAAATATAACATAGAGCATTCCTGAATTTTTCTAACATCACTGATGGACTATTTTTCCTCCTTCTATGCTTTCTTCCTCCTTCCCTCACTACTTCCTTCCTTTTTTTCACCATTTATTGATAGTCTGTGTGCCAGGCATATTCATAGCAGATCTAAAGATGAATAAATCAGAATCTCTGCCAGGTTCTTCTCTATTTCTAATTTTAATCTCATTTTCAGATATAGTCTTTTTTCTCCAGTAACGCTACTACCCAAAGATTGGTTATAATAGAAGCCAGCAAACATTCCGATGACCTTGTTCTCTCCAAAGGAGTCCAATGTGTAGGTTGGCAGAAAAGAGTAAGAGAAAAATGATGAAAGGACAGGAGAATGAAGGAAGAACTTTTGGAGGAAGTCTCTAAAGTGACAACAGCAGATAAAATACATATAAAGATCTAGGGATGAGTCTTCAAATGCTGAAGGGCAACTTCTTTCATATTAGAACAAAGATGATGAGGGTAGAACTTCCGGAGAAGATGGTGGAGTAGGGAGCCCCAGGACTTACCCCTCCTCCAAAACAGCTAGTAGACAGGCAGGAATTGTCTGAAACAATTGTTCTGGGGCTCTGGAGGCCAGGGTAACACTGCATAGCATGCAGGGGAGAGTGGGAGGAGGAGGCTGTGGAACTGTGGTAAAGTACTATGAGCAGCTCACTCTGCAGCTGCTGGCACCCATTCCTCACTCTTGAGGAGGGTCACCTCGAGGTCTGGTCCATCTTTGGCTGTTGCGGACAGAGAGAAGCATGGAAGTCCTCTTCCCCAAGAACGAGGCACTTATCACATCTTTTGATTGGTGAATTTGGATCGCTGGATCCCAATTCTGACCTGATGTTTCAGCCTGCCCAGGGCACAGAAGACCACAGTCATTGTTATAACCTTGTTCCTGACAGAGGTTTAAAGACACAGTGCCTCCCTAGGGGTGAAAGGAATAGTTTGCTGAAGGATGCCATCTGCTGTTCAGGCCAGGTAAGTGCAGCTTCAAGGATTCATCTAAAGGTTCTTAGTGTCTTTCCTCACATTCTCCCAAGGCTCTTTGGAGCAGGCCTGCACTCCCTTCAAGGGACCCTGGCTCTGTGTCACTAGCAAATACTTTGGGGAAAGTCCTCTCTGGGGTGAAACTTCTCCCAGAATTTGCCCTCCAGGCAAAAGCAGCTAGAGACAACCAAAGGAGCGGTGAAAACAACTATAACGGCAAAACAAAAACAAACAGAACAAATCAAGATTCTTGGAGAAGGAACTGAGGAAAGGAAGCCTTCTCCTGAGGGATGAAACAATTGCACAAAGAATGCAATGTTAAAAATTATACCACATGTTCAGGGCAAGAATCAGATGAAGACCTGAAAAAATCTGATCAATTAAATACAACCAATTCTAAAGGTCTAGAATAAGTTGAAACAAATGTCAAAGAGGAGCTTTAACACAAAGCCAATCAACAATAAAACCTTAGGCAAGAGAGAGAAACTGACCTTTAGAGTAAACTCATCAATAGAATCAGATGCCTAGACATCAGCAAAAAAATAAGAAGCCATAGTAAGAAATAGGAAGATATGGCCCAGCCAAAGGAAGAAATTAAAACTTTGGAGGAGACACAGAATTTGGAACAACTAATCAAAGACGTTCAAACAAATCTAAATCAATTCAAGGAGATGAAGGAAAATATGGCTAAAGAGATAAAGGATATTAAGAAGATGCTGGTTGAACATAAAGAAGAATGTGAAAGTATAAAAATAATAACAGAAATTATGGCAATGAAAGACACAGTAGAAGAGATAGCCACAGCAAGCATTACACAGGATATTTGAACAGGCAGAAGAAACAGTCAGCAAACTAGAAGACAGGACAATCGAACTCTTACAGACAGAAGAATAGATATACAATGGAAGAAATTGAATAGGGTCTCAGGGATTTGAATGGCAGCATGAAGAGTACAAACATACATATCATAGATATCCCAGAAGGAGAAGAGAAGGGAAAATGGACAGAAAGAATATTTGAGAAAATAATGACTTAAAATTTCCCAACTCTTAAGAAAAACATAAATATTTATGTCCAAAAAGCACAACATATTCCAAAGAGAATAAATCCTAACAGACCTACTCCAAGACATATACTAATCAGAATGTCAAATGCCAAAGATAAAGAGAGAATCCTGAAAGCAGCAAGAGAAAAACTGCCTGCCAAGAATTTTTTATCTGGCAAAATACTCTTTAAAAATGAGGAAGAGTTTAAAATATTCACAGACAAACAGGAACTGAGAGAGTCCATCAACAAGAGACCTGCCCTACCAGAAATACTAAAGGGAGTTCTACAGGCTGAAAGAAAATGACAGGAGATGGAGGAATGGAGAAGTATAGAAATGAAGATTATCAGAAAGGGCAACTAAAGGGTAAAAAGAGAGACAAAAATAAAATATGACACATAAAATCCAAAGGTTAAAATAGTTGAACAGAGTACTGCTTCTACAGTAATAACACTGAATGTTAATGAATTAAACTCAGCAATCCAAAGATGGAGATCAGGAGAATGAATAAAAAAGTATGACCCAACTATATTCTGTATATAAGAGACTCACTCACCTTAGAACCAAAGACACAAATAGGTAGAAAGTGAAAAGTTGGAAAAAGATATTCCATGCAAATAGCAACCATAAAAGAGCTGAGGTAGCTATACTAGTACGAACAAAATAGACTTAAAATGCAAAACTGTTATAAGAGACAAAGAAGGGCACTATATATTAATAAAAGGAACAACCCACCAAGAAGAAGTAACAATCATAAATATTTATGCACCCAAGCATGCTGTCACAACACACATGAGGCAAACACTGGCAAAATTGAAAGGAGAAATAGATGTCACTACAGAAATAGTTGGAGACTTCAGAACGCTTCTATCAATAAATAGAACATCTAGACAGAGGATCAATAAGGATACAGAGATCTTGAATAATATGATAAATGAAATAGACATATACAGAGCACTGTACCCCATAAGGGCAGGATATACATTCTTTTCAAATTCTCATGGATCATTCTCCAGGATAGACAACATCTTGGTTCACAAAAATGTCTCAATAAATTTAAAAAGATTGAAGTTATACAGAGTACTTTCTCTTATGATAATAGAATGAAGCTGGAAGTTAATAATAGGAGGAGAACTGGAAAATTCACAAATATATGGAGGTTAAACAACACATTCTTAAACAATCAGTGGGTCTAAGAAAAAACTGCAAGACAAATCAGTAAATATCTCGAGATGAATGAAAACAAGAAAATAACATATCAAAACTTATGGAATGCAGTGAAGGCAGTGCTGAAAGAGAAATTTACAGCCCTTAATGCTAACATTAAAAAATAAGAAAGAGCTAAATCAAAGATCTAACTACACGCTTGGATGAACTAGAAAAAGACAGCAAGCTAATCCTATAGCAAGCAGAAGGAAAGAAATAACAAAGATTAGAGCAGAAATAAATGAAATTAAGAAATTAAAAAAAAAAAACAGAATAAACAAAACCAAAAGTTGGTTCTTTGAGAAGATGAATAAAATGGACAAACCCTTAGCTAGACTGATGAAGTGAAAAAAAACGAGAAGATGTAAATAAATAAAATCAGGAATGACACCATGGAAATAAAAAAGGATCATAGGAGGATACTATGAACAACTGTATATCAACAAATTAGACAACTTAGATGAAATGGACAAATTCCCAGAAATACATGAATAACCTGCATTGACTCTACTAGAAATAAAAGACCTCAAAAGGCCAATTACAAGGAACAAGATTGAAGCAGTCATCAAAAACCTCCCAACAAAGAAAAGCTCAGGAGCAGGAAGCTTCACAGGTGAATCCTACCAATCATTCCAAGAAGGATTAACACCAATCCTGCTCAAATTCTTCCAAAAAATGGAACAGGAAAAGGAAACACTACCTACCTCATTCTATGAACAACATCACCTGACTACCAAGGCCAGATAAAGATACTACAAGAAAAGTACAGACCAATTTCTCTAATACACATAGATGCAAAATTCAATTGCAAATTTAATCCAACAGCACAGCACATTAAAGAAATTACACACCATGATCAAGTGGGTTTTATATATGATATGCAAGGGCAGTTTAACACAAGAAAATTAACACAATACATCACATCAATAAATCAAAGGGGAAAAACCACATGATCATCTTGATCGACACAAAGAAGGCATTTGACAAAATCCAGCATCCTTTCTTGATAAGAACACTTAGAACACTAAGAATAGAAGGAAACTTCCTCAACATGAGAAAGCGTATATATGAAAAACACAAAGTTAACATCATATGTAATGGTGAAATACTGAAAGCCTTCCCTCTAAGATCTGGAACAAGGCAAGCATGCCACTGTCGACATTATTAAGCATTGTGCTAGAAGTTCTAGCTAGAGCAGTTAGGCAAGAAAAAGAAATAAAAGGCATCCAAATTGGAAAGAAAGAAGTAAAACTTTCACTATTTTCAGGTGACATAATATATAAAGTCCTGAAAAGTTTACAACAAAGCTACTAGACCTAATAAATGAGTTCAGCAAGGTGGCAAGTTACAAGATCAACATGCAAAAATTGGTAGTGTTTCTATACACTAAACATGAGAAAGCTGAAGAGAAAATCAAGAAAAAATTTTCATTTACAATAGTAACTAAAAGAATCAAATACCTAGGAATAAATTTTCCAAGGATGCAAAGGACTTGTCCTCAGAAAACTACAAAACATTGCTAAAGAAGTCAAAGAAGACCTACATAAATGGAAAGATATTCCCTGTTCATGGACCAGAAGACTAAGTATCGTTAACATATCAAGTCTATCCAAAATGACTTACAGATTCAGCACAATCCTAATCAAAATTCCAACAGCCTACTTTGCAGAAACGAAAAAGCCAATTTTCAGATTTCTTTGGAAGAGTAAGGGGCCCCGAATAGCCAAGGCCACCTGGAAAAAGAACAAAGTTGTAGGACTCTCAATTCCTGACTTTAAAGCATATTACAAAGCTACAGTGGTCAAAGCAGCATGGTACTGGCATAAAGACAGATATAATGACCAACAGAATTGAATTGAGAGTTCAGAAATAGACATCTATGGCCAACTGATATTTGACAATTCCACTCAGCTGAACAGATTAGCCTGTTCAACAAATGGTGCTGGGAAAACTGGATATCTATAGCCAAAAGAATGAAAGAGGACCTCTATCTCACACCCTATACCAAAATTAACTCAAAATGTATCAAAGACCTAAATATAAGAACAAGGACCACAAAAACTCCTAGAAGAAAATGGAGGAAAGCATAGTAAAGATCTTGTGGAAGGCAACGGTTTCTTACACTTTATACCTGAAGTACAAGCAATAAAAGAAAAAAAAAAATAGATAAATAGGACTTCCTCAAAATTAAAAACTTTTGTGCTTCAATGAACTTTGTCAAGAAAGTGAAAAGGCAACCTACTCAATAGGAGAAAATATTTGGAAACCAAATACTGATAAGGGTTTAATATCCAGAATATATAAATACCACAACTCAACAATTAAAATTGGGCAAAAGACTTGAACAGACATTTTTTCCAAGGATGAAATACAAATGGCTAATCTGAAGCATGCGACAACATGGATGAATCTTGAGGACTAATGTTGAGTGCAATAAATCAGACACAAATGGACAGATATTGTATGAGTTCACTTATATGAACTAACTAGAGTATGTAATCTCAGTCTTAAAATGTAGAATATAGGGCACCTAGAGATAGACAGAAGTTAGACAAGAGGGAGCAGTTACCTAATATGTACAGAATTATTAAATGTTTGGGAATGGAAAGATGTGATGGTAGCTCCTGATTGAGATTTGTGGGGACCCAGGACCTGGGCCCCCTCTCTTCCCTAGTGAAAGTGAGCCACCTACTTGACCTGGACAAATATTAAAACTCACCAAACCTTTGTTTAGGAAACATTGTATCCTAAACAAAGCATTGAAACTCCCTTCCCCTGATCACTGTTGATAATATCATCTCCACACCACTGTGTCACAAGACCCTGCAAAAACCCTGTTCTCACACCCTATGGAATACACTTGTCTTAATCCTTAAAAACCACCCCCTGGCACCTGTAGCTCTTTGTGGGCACCAACTTCCATCTTTCCTCAGTCAGCTGTCACTGAAAAGAATCATCTGCTGTCAGTAAGCCCTATTAAACTCATGTCAAACTCTGTGCCTGGTATGTTCTTCGGTCTTGAAGCTGAGCAGGGTTTGAACAGGATTATAAATAATAGTGCCATATTGTAGGTGAATTTGATTGAAAGAGTTTGTTTAAAGTCATGGATGTCACCAATTATCACTACAAATACAAATAAGTTCTTGCATGAACTGCTACGCATGTACAATACTTGTACACAATAGAGTTAATAATAGAGTCAACAACAGAGTGATACATGGGGAAAAATTACCTTTTGCAAGCTACAGACTACATTTAACAGTAATTCCTTAATATTCTTTCATTAACAGTAATAGGTGTACCACATCAATACTAGGGGTTAACAACAGGTGGGGATAAGGGATATAGTATGTTTGAGCTTTCCTTTTCTGTGTCTGTCTGTTATTTTTCTCTTTGGAGCAATGAAAATTGCCTAAAATTAAGTGTGAAGATGACTGCACAACTAAGTGATGATACTGTAAGACACTGATTATATACTTTGGATGGAATATATGGTATGTGAATGTATCTCAAT
This sequence comes from Choloepus didactylus, assembly GCF_015220235.1. NCBI lineage: Eukaryota > Metazoa > Chordata > Mammalia > Pilosa > Megalonychidae > Choloepus > Choloepus didactylus. The sequence continues at coordinate 119,319,955 of NC_051312.1, read as the reverse complement.
AAAATCTGCAGATTAAAAAAAAAAAAAACAAAAAAAAAACAAGGAAATACCCTGTATTTCAATACCTAATGTTCAGGCACAACTACATTAAAAGATACAATGAAGTAGTCAGATGCTTAATACCTAGATTTGGATTCAAGAGCAGCCAGAAAATATTTGACTAAAAATTACGTCTCACTGCTCTTTCCCTTCATGCTTTATAAGGCTAGCGCCTTGTCTCTCCAAAGCCAGATGAAATGTCGTCTCCTAAGAGAAGACTTCCCTGACTACACTATTCTATTTTAAAGCAGACCCTGGTTATTCCCTATCTTAGCCCTGTGTTTGTTTCTTTTCTGGCACTCTCCATGCTGTGTAGTGCTGTTATATTGTTGCATGGTTACTTAATGAATGTGTCCACTCCCTTGGGAGCAAAAGCTCCTTGTATGCAGGAGCACACTATCTATTCAGTTCACTGGACTTCTGAAGAAAGCCCTAGAACAGTGTATGGCAGAGAGCAGGTTTTAAATTTAAAAAACAACAACAACAACAAACACATGAAAATATGCTCATTTCACTAGCTATTAGAGAAACACAAATCAAAACCACAATGAGATATCATTTCATACTTACGAGAATGACCACTATTAAAAAAACAGAAAAGTACAAGTGTTGGAGAGGATGTAGAAAAGGAGGAACACTCATTCACTGCTGGTTGAATAGTAAAATGGTTCAGCTGCTGTGGAAGACAGTTTAGTGGTTCCTCAGGAAGCTAAGTATAGAACTGTCATGATCTGGTAATCCTGCTACTAGTGTATATCCCTAGGAGAACTGAAAGCACGGACTCGAACAGACATTTGCACACTGATGTTTATAGTGGCATTATTCACAACTGATAAAAGATGGAAGCAACCGAAGTGTCCATCATCAACTGATGAATGGATAAACAAAATATGGAATATACAAACAATGGAATAATGTTCAGCTGTAAGAAGAAATGAAGTCCTGATGCATGAGACAACATGGATGAAACTTGAGGACATTAAGTTGAGTGAAATAAGCCAGACTCAAAAGGACAAATATTGTATGATCTCACTGATACAAACTAATTATAACAAGCAAACTCAGAATTAGAATCTAGAATACAGGTCACCATGGGATAGAATGGGGTTAGAAAATGGGGAGCTATGCATACTTTGTGCAGAATTTCTATTTAGTTTGATTGTAAAGGTGAGGAAATGGATAGTGGTGATGACAGTACATTACTGTGAGTATAATTAATAACACTGACTAATGTTTGTTAATGTGGTTGAAAGGGGAATTTTTGAGTTGTGTATGTTACTAGAAGGAAAGTTTAGAAGATAAAACACGGGACTGTATAACACAGCGAACCCTGTTGTGGATGATGGACTGAGGTTAATAGTACAAATGTAAGAATGTTCTTTCATGAATTATAACAAACGTATGACACTATTACGTGGTATTAATATAGGGTGGTAACTGGGAAAAAATACACCTAATATGAACTCTGTGGTTAATAGGAATATTTTAATATTCTTTCATCAATTGTAATGTAGGTACCACACTATCACAAAGCATCAACAATGGGGGTATATAGGAATACTGTAGTTTTTACATGACTTTTCTGTAAACCTACAACTTCTCTAATTAAAAAAAAATTAAAAAAACCATTATGCTAAGTGAAAAGAAATGAGACACAAAGTACTACATATTGTATGATTCCATTTATATAAAATGCAAATATATATAAATCTATAGAGACAGAATTAGATTAGCAGTTATTTAGGGCTGGGGAAGGATAGAGGGATTGAGAGGTGACTGCTAAGGTGTATAGAGTTATTTCTTTTCGGAGTAATGAAATGTTCTAAAATGGATTGTGATGATGAATGCACAACTCTGTGATTATACTTAAAGTCATTGATCGTATACTTTGGATATACTCTATGGTATGTGAATATATCTCAATAAAACTGCTTTAAATAAAAGATCATGATGGTAGGTTCCGACATATTTGTCTGTAGGTGGAACAGAAGAGTAGGGCTTTTCAGGTGGTTGTATCCCATAGGTTGAAATTCCCCAGTAAAATAAAAAGATACTTTGCTAAGGGAAAGTGGAGGCGGTATAGACTAGAATCTGCAGGAAACTAGTGCAGGTTTGAAATAGTCATTGTGGAATATAGGAGCACTGCTCAGCACCTATCCAATAATGAATACCTTATTATCTAAGTGTCATTGACAGAGCTCAGTAGCCTATGTATGGAGAGAGACAGCTCCAAATGTAATGGTTTTCAAGAAGGATGAAGCATGAGAAAAGTGAATTTGAACACTGAAGATGCTGGGGAACAAAATGGTTAAAGCAATATATTGTGGATTTCAGGCTGAAATGGGCAGGATCAGGAAAGAAAATGACAGATGGGAAGAACACTGAGCAGGAAGAAACTAGAAGTCTGAGATAGTGAGAAACTGAGAGTGAAATGTTGTTGTACAAGAGTGACAGGTACATTGTAGTAGTTCAAAGGCGGAGAACTTATGAGTGATGACAAGGTAAAGGATGTGCACAGAGGTGTGTTAAAAAAAAACATGGATGAAGACTGCCTACTTTGAGAAGGATACAGATCGAGTTACTCACATGATAGTAGAAGATGTTATGTTAAAGAAGGCTGTGCGCGAATTAAGTGCAACAGCAGAGGAAGAAGGTGGTAAGTGCAAAAAGCACATGCAGGAAAAAGGGTACATTGCAAGCACCAACTAACCTGTACCATTTGCTATCTATGTCATTCCTTATTTTACTCAGTTTTCCTGCAGTTTACCTGACTGGGTCACTCTGAAAAAAACTATCAATTTGAGGAAAAACAAAAGCAAACACTGAAAAAAAAGTAGGTCCCCATAGGGGGACATGCTCTAAAAAAATTAATCACAATTATGAATTAGTTTAACTGACCAAATATATGATCCATCTATTCTAAAACTGTAATTTTTTCTCCAAATTCTCAAAAACAATGAAAAGCCACAGCAACAAGAGAGAACTTATTTTTTTAAAAAACGTGTTATACAAAATCGTAGATGATAGAGTGAGAAACGAATATATGGTACTTTTTGTACAAAATCAAAATCTTTCTCACTAGACACCAGAAAAAGTTTATCTCAATATGCATGTCTCTAATAGCCTAGATTTTTAACACAGCCACAGTGTGTTAATGTGATTCCACAATTGTATTCAACTACTATATAATTCAGTTTTACCTGTATTGCAAGGGCACGAGCTACAAGGCCTCTAACATATTGTAAAGGATCTTCTGGGCCTTCCCACTTGTTCTGCCATGCAAGAGGACACTGCAAATTAAAAAGGGCCAAAATTAAGTTTACAATAAATGATCTTGTAGCACTAGTGTGACATGCAAAACATTTTGGCATAATTCTCATTGTGCCATATTATCATATTATCATGAATTCATTTCATTAAGATATGTCTGTTTTTCTTTGATCTTACCTTATTCAAATTGCATGGTAAATACAGAACAGAATGAATTAATATGTTTCTCTAAAAGGAGACTTTTTAAAAGTAAAAATTCTTCAAAGAATAAATCAATGAATATAAACTGATATATAAAAAGTAGTCAACTGTATTTTCTTGAAACAATATTTACTGCATTATGAAATCAAACTAAATTGACAAATTCATTATTGTAAGTAGTAAAGAAAGAAAACCAGTTTTTGTCCAGACATAATTTAAAATATAAATAGACCAGTACAATGGAAACTTTATCCCCAAAACCACATTGAGATACATGGTACAAAGAGAAGAAATAAAAAGGGAGTAACTGTCCTCAATTAAAAATAAGTAAATAAATAAATAAAACCTCTGTAAGAATAGTTGGCCTTACAAAATTCTCTCTAATATCTGACCTTTTGTTAACTGACATTTTCCATTAATGCATACTTCTTTACTTCATAAGTATTCTGTAAATTCATGTTCATTATAATAACAAATCTTTTCCTGTGAGAGTTTTCTGGATTTTCCAAATATTATGTAAATATCATTCAAATTTCTTAATATCTTATTTTTCAGAAGTGTGGTAACAAGGAGAGAGCACCAACTTCATACCCCAAAACAGTCTGATTTTATAGTTGAGAAACTACTCTGGGTGGAGCTGAACTGAGGCTCCCAGCCCTCAGCCTAGGCTGAGCTCCCAGTCAACAGCCAGCACTGATTTGCTAGCCATGTGATTGAGCTGCATGGAAGAGACCTGCTTTCTCTATCAAGTCCTACCCACATTTCAAATCTGCAAAAATAAAATAAACGACGTTTTAAGCCAGCGATTTCTGATGAGATTTGTTATACAGTAAGACTTAACCAGATTCTAGATTTTGGTTCCTAGAAATGGTGAGCTGCCCAACAAAAACCTAAAACATGCAGCATTGGATATGAAACTGAGTGGTGAGCTGAAGCTGGAAGGACTTTCAGGAGAGTGGAAGTGAAAATTTAAAGGGTTTCTTAGAGAATATTAGTGGAAGTCTAAAGGGCTTTGAGGAATGAAAGGATCTTCATTTGCACCAAGTTTAGCTAAATTAACCCAGAATTAACAAAAAACTAAAGTAAGGAAATGAACAAACGATAATAGCTATAAGAGTTGTTTAATGAGTAGTATTGTGCATTGAAAAAATAAAGGTACTCTGAGAAAAGGATCTGCTGATTGAGAATGGCTAGTGGTGGTGAACATATATTCATTTCAAAACGTGTACACTTTTTAAAACTTGAATTTACTATTTGTCTTTCAAAACATGTTATATATTCATACCATCCCCAAGACAGTATACATGGTATACACGTACACCCAGATAGATTAAAAATACTTATAAAGAAGTTTAGCTTTAGGGAAGATGAAGATAAGTGAATCATAAAGTATGTTCATAAAGAAAATAATAATTTGTAAGTTTTTTTCATCTAACAAAATCTAATAAAAGTACTATGAATATATATTTACTTCTGTGAGACTTATTTCAAGATAATGGTCAAAGAATTTCAAAGTTTTTACATTCCTTGAAATTTTAAGTTTGTGGATTATTTCTACATTGTTTCTGTGATACATTATATTTAAGTCAATATCATATTGGCATACGTGTATGTATGTTGTATATATACATGTATGTTGGCACAGTGAGGTTAAAATAAGTTGTATCAATATTTTATCACATTTTAACAGAGGTCACATCAAGAACTGAGTTAAATGGGTGCTAAGGGTTGGCATTAAAAATTGATCTCTGTAACACTTTTTGGGTTTTGGTGTACTGGAATGGCTAGAAGTAAATACTTGAAATTATTAAACTTCAACCCAGTAGCCTTGACTCTTGAAGATGATTGTATAACAGTGTAGCCTGCAAGGGGTGACAGTGTGATTGTGAAGACCTTGTGGATTGCACTCCCTTTATGCAGTGTATGGAGGGATGAGCAGAAGAATGGGGACAAAGACTGAATGAAAGGTAGGGTGGGATGGGGGGATGAATTGGGTGTTCGTTTTTACTTTTATTTCTTTTTCTATTCTGATTCTTTCTGGTGAAGGGAAGGTGGTCAGGGATGGATTAGGGTAATGAAGGCATAGCTGTATGATGGTGCTGTGAATAGTTGATTGCACACCATGGTTGATTGTATGGTACACGAATATATCTCAATAAAACTGAATTTAATTAAAAAAAAAAGAAAAAATTGATCTGTAAATATTAAAAAATAACATTAAAATTTTGATTTCCTTAATTTACTACACAGATCACATTTAATAAGCCATAATGATAAGACAAAATTAACACATTTATGAATTTTTGTATAGAATGTTTTTATTTAAACAAGAAAAGACTATTAATGAAAAACAGCATACTAATGTTTCAGTAGTTATCCATCTCATCATGATATACTGGTTAATTAATACACATTAGAATATCATGAAATAATTACTGAGCCAGTCTCAACTATAATTTCTGGGCACTGATGCAACAAATCAATCGCTTCAGATGGAACAAAGAAAACTTGGTTTCAGCCCATTATTTTGTTATAAATTTAATATCAAATTAACAAGCTATTAATTGAAATACAAATTAGATCAAATCATCAGTTTCATCATAGATTCTGTGTTTATGTGCACATGTGTTTAAAAAAGCTTGTATATATTATTCCAAGCTACACTCAAAGTTTGGTATACTTTAGGTTCTAAATAGTATTTAAAAATTGTATGGGTTAAAATCAAAACTAATCAACAATATTTTCTCCCTCAAAAGCTTCCTTATTTCCCTTTATAATCCATCTGGATTACCCACAGCCTAATTTCTAGGCAACTGCTGATGTGTTGTCATGATATATCAGTTTGAATTTTCTAATTCATTAATCAGTCAAATCATACATTATTCTTTTCACCTGCCTTTTTCACCATACATAATTATTTTGAGATTCATCTAGTGATGTGATGGAAACAGCTCGCAAAACTACATAACTTACTAAAAGAAATAGAAGAGGAGCTAAAAAGATGGAAAATATTCCTTGTTCATGGATAGGAAGATACAGAGAACAACAACAACAACAAAAAAAACAGTAGAGAGAATAAATAAAACCAAATGTTGGTTCTTTGAGAAGATCAACAAGATCGACAAGCCCTTAGCTAGACTGACAAAATAAAAGAGACAACCCAAATAAACAAAATAATAAATGAGAGGGGACATTACTGCGGATTCCGAAGAAATTTAAAAAAATCACAAGAGGATACTATGAACAACTGTATGCCAACAAACTAGATAATTTAGAGGAAATGGACAATTTCCTGGAAACACCTGAACAACCTAGACTGACCAGAGAAGAAATAAAAGACCTCAACAAACCAATCACAAACAAAGAGATGGCTTTCTCCCAGGATGTTCCTCTCTAGCAAGCTTGCTCCTCTTCATAATGTCACTCACAGCTGCACTGAGTTCCTTCTCTTTCAGTCAGCTCATTTATATGGCTCCACTGATCAAGGCCCACCCTGAATGGGTGGGGCCATGCCTCCAAGGGAATATCTCATCAGAGTCATCACCCACAGCTGGGTGGGCACATTCCAAGCAAATCTAATCAGCACCAAAATGTCTGCCCCACAAGACTACATCAAAAATAATGGCGTTTGGGGGACACAATACATTGAAACTGGCACATTCCACCCCCTGGACCCCAAAATGACATCATCTTTCCATATACAAAATACATTCATTCCATCACAATATCACAAAAACTTAAATCATTTCAGTAACAAAAGTTAAGTACAAGATCCTATCAAAATGAATTACAGGCATGGTGGGTCCTAAGGCATAATTCTCCTTTAGCTTTGGATCTGTGGACTTAGAACAAGTTATATGCTTCCAATATACAAAGGAGGGACATTCATAGGATAAACTTTCCCATTGCCATAAGGAGAAAGAGTAAGGAAAACAGGGTTAACAGGACAAAAACAGTTCCTAAAACCCGCAGGACAAACTCCATTAGATTTCAAAGTCTGAGAGTCATTTACAGAACAACGTTGCATCCTTGGGGCTTGAGAGAGTGGGAGTCTAACCCTTCCTAAGGGCCTTTGTGGCAGTCCTTTCCTCTCCAAACACTTGGGTGGGTGCTCCAACATATCCACACATTGGGGAGACCACCTTCTTGGCCCCACCCTCCTCAAACATCAGGGCAGCTCCCGGATTCCCTTCCATCTCCAGGGCACATGCTCAACCCCTTCAGAACAGTGTGGTGGCAGCCAGGCTCTCCCCAATATCCTGGAAATGTGCTCCACCCTCTTTGGGACTTGGGGTGGCAAGACATTTCCTGAGCATCAAGGTGGAAGGCCCGCCCTCGACCTCCAGGGCAAACTCACCCTTTCCATGCATGTGGGCCACTCTGCTCTCCCAGCCCGAGACCTCTTGACTCCAGACCTCAACCTCCATGGCTCTGTCTTTGAAGAAATTTTTCCTTCAGTTTGTTCCTTGTCTGTTTTCTCCAGTCCAGACTGGCAGCGGCTCTGTCTGTAAAGATCTTGCAAAAATTCTGTTGGCTTCGCATGAAGCATGCAGGGGTCAAAGCCATCAGACAATAGGACTTTCCACAAATCCTTTCTGGATAATTCCATCTCCAATCTTGGCTTGTACTGAAATGGCGGCTGGGTTCCATGTTTGGTTACATCCTCACGTTGGGCTGTAGCTTCTGGGATTCCACCCCCTGGAAGCTTGTAATTTTCCAAGCCACCAGCTTCTGGTTTCTTTGAACCCAAGAGTTCAGTTCTAAGTTTATCTCTCTCTGCTCACATTTTACTATAAGCTGCAAGAAGAAGCCACGGTACATCCTCCACATGTAGTCTGGAGATCTCCTCAGCTAAGTATTCCAGTTTGTCACTTTTAAATTCTTCCTTCCATCTGACACCAGGACTCAATTTTGCCAAATTCTCTACCACTTTAAAACAAGGATCGCCTTTGCAACAACACATTCATCATTTCTGCTCAAGTCCTCATCAGAAGTATCCTTAGAGTCCATATTTCCATAAACAGTCTCTTTAAAGCAGTTTTTGCCTTTTCTATCAAGCTCCTCACAATTCTTCCAGAATCTTCCCCTTATCCACTTGAAAAGCCATTCCAACATGTTTGGTATTTGCAGACTCAGCAGCAAAAGCATTCCACTTCTCTGGTACCAAAATCTGTTCTAGTTTGCTAATGCTGTGGAATGCAAAACACCAGAGATGGATTGGCTTTTATAAAAAGGGGGTTTATTTGGCTACAGAGTTACAGTCTTAAGGCCATAAAGTGTCCAGGGTAACACGTCAGTAATCGGGTACCTTCACTGGAGGATGGCCAATGGCGTCCGGAAAACTTCTCTTAGCTGGGAAGGCACATGGCTGGCATCTGCTCCAAAGTTCTGGTTTCAAAATGGCTTTCTCCCAGGACGTTCCTCTCTAGCAAGCTTGCTCCTCTTCAAAACATCACTCACAGCTGCACTGAGTTCCTTCTCTTTCACTCAGCTCATTTATATGGCTCCACTGATCCATGCCTCCAAGGGAATATCTCATTAGAGTCATCACCCACAGCTGGGTGGGGCACATTCCAAGCAAATCTAATCAGCACCAAAACGTCTGCCCCACAAGACTACATCAAAGATAATGGCCTTTGGGGGACACAATACATTCAAACTGGCACAATACAGTACTAAAGTATTTTGATAGTCACAGTTGATTAACAGAGCTAGTACACTATATACAAAGAAAGAACAATTTACATTCCATAAATATAAAGCCAAGATTCTTTTCAAGGAACAAGAAAAAGGAAGATTAGGATGCAACAGTAGATCTTTTTGTATATGTGGAAAAGAACTGGATACCTTCTTCATAATAGTAAGATGTAGGGAGTTCTATGAATATTATTTTTTTCAGACAGAGAGGACTCAGGTTGACTTGTCAGAGATCTCCCCATATTCAGGGTCAATAGCAGGAAAAAAAGAAAACTCATAATTACCCCAGAGCCTTAGTGAGATTCTTTCAAGAAAACAAGTTCTATTAGGTTTATATATCCAAATATTTAAAATAAATTTATGCAAAGTACCTCATATTTGAGAGAGGTGGGGCAAGATGGCAGAGTGGTGAGGTGTACATTTTAGTTACTCCTCTAGGGCAGTAGGTAGAAAGCCAGGAACTGCGTGGACCGGACAACGCAGAGCAATTTGACTTTGGGCATACTTCATACAACACTCATGAACATGTGGAACTGCTGAGTTCAGAGAAATATGTAAGTTTTTGCGGCCAGGGGACCCGCGCCCCTCCCTGCCAGGCTCAGTCCTGTGGGAGGAGGGGCTGTCAGAGCTGGGAACGAGGAGGGAGAACTGCAGTTGAGGCTCTTATCGGAATCTCATTCTACTGATCCAAACTCCAATCACAGATAGACTGAGACCAGACACCGGAGAATCCGGGAGCAGCCCGGTGGAGAGGAGATAGGAATAGCAAAAACAGCAAGAAAAAAACAAAAATAAAACTGGAGGCTTTTTGGAGTTCTGGTGAACATAGAAAGGGGAAGGGCAGAGCTCAGGCAGAGTCAGGCTCATATGCAAATCCAGAAGAAAAACTAGTTTCTCTGCCCCCCCCACCCTTCCTTAATAGCCCTAATTGCCTTGTCTCTTAGCATTTCAATAACCCATTAGACCTGCAAGGAGGGCCTTTCCCTTTTTTTTCCCTCTTTTTCTCTTTTTCTAAAACAATTACTCTAAGAAGCCCAATACAGAAAGCCTCAAAGACTTGCAATATGGGCAAGTAAAGACAAGAACAGAACTAAAAGAGCTCTGAGACGCAAGGCAATAAGTCCAGTGGCTGAGAAAATTCACTAAACAACACAACTTCCCAAGAAAAGGGGAACATGCTCTCACAGCGATCATCCTGGTGAACAGGGAACACTCCTGCCCATCACCAGCCCCAGAGCTCAGAGCTACCCCAGAAAACACAGTGTGATGGGAAGTGCTTCCAATAACACATGCACACACCACAAAATCGGGCATGGACATTAGCCTTCCCTGCATCCTCAGCTGGTTGTCCCAGAGTTGGAAGGCAGAGCAGTGTGAATTAACACGCCTCATTCTGCCATCCTTTCAGCAGACTGGGAGCCTCCCTACACAGCCCTGCAGCCCAGAACCACCCTGGGGGGATGGTGCTTACCTGTGACATAGCACAGTCATCCCTCAACAGAGGACCCGGGGTGCACAGCCTGGAAGAGGGACCCACTTGCAAGTCTCAGGAGCCATACGCCAATACCAAGGACTTGTGGGTCAGTGGCAGAGACAAACTGTGGCAGGACTGAACTGAAGGATTAGACTATTGCAGCAGCTTTAAATCTCCAGGAACACCAGGGAGATTTGATTGTTAGGGTTGCGCCCACTTCCTGACCACCCAGACACATGTCCCATATACAGGGCGGGCAACACCAACTACACACGCAAGCTTGGTACACCAACTGGACCCCACAAGACTCACTCCCCCACTCACCACAAAGACAAAGCGGGGAGAACTGGCTTGGGGGAAACAGGTGGCTCGGGGATGTCACCTGCTGGTTAGTTAGAGAAAGTGTACTGCTCAAAGCTATAGATCTGACAAATTAAAGCTAAGGGTTTGAATCAGTCTACATATTCTAAAAGAACCCTATCAAGTTAAGCAAATGCCAAGAGGCCAAAAACAACAGAAAATTTTAAAGCATATGAAAAAAACAGACGATATGGATAACCCAAGCCCAAGCACCCAAATCAAAAGATCAGAGGAGACACAGTACTTGGAGCAATTAATCAAAGAACTAAAGATGAAAGATGAGACCATGGCACAGGATATAAAGGACATGAAGAAGAGCATGGCACAGGATATAAAGGACATGAATAAAACCCCAGAAGAGCATAAAGAAGACACTGCAAGAGTAAATAAAAAAATAGATGACCTTATGGATATTAAAGAAACTGTTGACCAAATTAAAAAGATTTTAGGCACTCACAGTACAAGACTAGAGGAAGTTGAACAATGAGTCAGTGACCTGGAAGATGACAGAATGGAAAATGAAAGAATAAAAGAAAGAATGGGGAAAAAAATCAAAAAAATTGAAATGGATCTCAGGGATACGATAGATAATATAAAACGTCCAAATATAAGACTCACTGGTGTTCCAGAAGGGAAAGAGAAGGGTAAAGGTCTAGGAAGAGTATTCGAAGAAATTGTTGGGGAAAACTTCCCAAATCTTCTAAAAACCATAAATACGCAAATCGTAAATGCTCAGCAAACTCCAAATAGAATAAATCCAACTAAACCCACTCTGAGACATATTCTGATCACACTGTCAAATATGGAAGAGAAGGTGTAAGTTCTGAAAGCAGCAAGAGAAAAGCAATTCACCACATACAAAGGAAACAGATAAGACTAAGTAGTGATTACTAAGCAGCCACCATGGAGGCAAGAAGGCAGTGGCATGACGTATTTAAAACTCTGAGTGAGAAAAATTGCCAACCAAGAATTCTTTATCCAGGAAAGCTCCCTTCAAATTTGACAGAGAGCTTAAATTTTTCACAGACAAACAAATGCTGAGAGAATTTGCTAACAAGAAATGTACCCTACTAGAGATAATAAAGGGAGCCCTACCAATGGAAAAACAAAGACAACAGAGAGAGACATGGAGAAAGGTTCAGTACTAAAGAGATTCAGTATGGGGACATTAAAGGATATTAACAGAGAGAGGGAAAAAAATATATATGACAAACATAAACCAAAGGACAAGATGGCTGATTCAAGAAATGCCTTCACAGTTATAACATTGAATGTAAATGGATTAAACTCCCCAATTAAAAGATATAGATTCACAGAAATGGATCAAAAAAAGATGAACCATCAATATGTTGCATACAAGAGACTCACCTTAGACACAGAGACACAAAGAAATTGAAAGTGAAAGGATGGAAGAAAATATTTCACAGAAGCCACAGCCAAAAGAAAGCAAGTGTAGCAATATTAATCTCAGATAAAACAGACTTTAAATGCAAGGATGTTATGCGATACAAAGAAGGCCACTACATACTAATAAAAGGGGCAATTCAACAAGAAGAAAAAACAATCATAAATGTTTATGCACACAATCAAGGTGCCACAAAATACATGAGAGAAACACTGGTAAAACAAAAGGAAGCAATTGATGTTTTCACAATAATTGTGGGAGACTTCAACACATCACTCTCTCCTATAGATAGATCAACCAGACAGAAGACCAATAAGGAAATTGAAAACCTAAACAATCTGATAAATGAATTGGGTTTAACAGACATATATAGAACATGACATCCCAAATCACCAGGATACACATTCTTCAGTGCTGATGGAAATTTCTCCAGAGCAGATCATATGCTGGGACATAAAACAAGCCTCAATAAATTTAAAAAAAATTGAAATTATTCAAAGCACATTCTCTTACCACAATGGCATACAATTAGAAGTCAATAACTATCAAAGACATAGAAAATTCACAAATACCTGGAGGTTAAACAATAGTCGGTTAAAGAAGAAATAGCAAGAGAAATTGCTAAATATAGAGACACAAATGAAAATGATAACACAACATATCAAAACCTATGGGATGCAGCAAAAGCGGTACTGAGGGGGAAATTTATAGCACTAAACACATATATAAAAAAGGAAGAAAGAACTAAAATCAAAGAACTAATGGATCAACTGAAGAAGCTAGAAAATGAACAGCAAAACTAATCCTAAACCAAGTAGAAGAAAAGAAATAACAAGGATTAAAGCAGAAATAAATGACATAGAGAACAAAAAAACAATAGAGAGGATAAATAACACCAAAAGTTGGTTCTTTGAGAAGATCAACAAGATTGACCAGCCCCTAGCTAGACTGACAAAATCAAAAAGAGAGAAGACCCACATAAACAAAATAATGAATGAGAAAGGTGACATTACTGCAGATCCCGAAGAAATTAAAAAGTTATAAGAGGATACTATGAACAGCTGTATGCCAACAAACTGGGTAATGGACAGGAAATGGACAATTTCCTGGAAACATATGAAAAACCTAGACTGACCAGAGAAGAAACAGAAGACTTCAACCAACCCATCACAAACAAAGAGATCCAATCAGTCATGAAAAAGCTTCCCACAAATAAATGCCCAGGGCCAGATGGCTTCACAGGGGAATTCGACCAAACTTTCCAAAAAGAACTGACACCAACCTTACTTGAAGAAGAAAATGGAACACTACTTAACTCATTTTATGAAGCTAACGTCAGTCTAATACCAAAACCAGGCAAACACGCTACAAAAAAGGAAAACTACACGTCAATCTCCCTAATGTATACAGATGCAAAAATTCTCAGCAAAATACTTGCAAATTGAATCCAAAGACAGATTAAAAAAATCATACACCATGACCAACTATCCTGGCATGCAAGGATGGTTCAACATAAGAAAATCAATGTATTACAACACATTAACAAATCAAAAGAGAAAAATCAAATGATCATCTCAATAGATGCTGAAAAAGCATTCGACAAAATCCAACTTCCCTTTTTGATAAAAACACTTCAAACGGTAGGAATTGAAGGAAACTTCCTCAATATGATAAAGAGCATATATGAAAACCCCACAGTCAGCATAGTACTCAATGGTGAGACACTGAAAGCCTTCCCTCTAAGATCAGGAACAAGACAAGGATACCCGCTATCACCACTGTTATTCAATATTGTGCTGGAAGTGCTAGCCAGGGCAATTTGGCAAGACAAAGAAATAAAAGGCATCCAAATTGGAAAGGAAGAAGTAAAACTGTCATTGTTTGCAGATGATATGATCTTATATCTGGAAAACCCCGAGAAATCGACGACACAGCTACTAGAGCTAATAAACAAATTTAGCAAAGTAGCGGGATACAAGATTAATGCACATAAGTCAGTAATGTTTCTATATGCTAGAAATGAACAAACTGAAGAGACACTCAAGAAAAAGATACCATTTTCAGTAGCAACTAAAAAAACCAAGTACCTAGGAATAAACTTAACCAAAGATGTAAAAGACCTATACAAAGAAAACTACATAACTCTACTAAAAGAAATAGAAGGGGACCTTAAAAGATGGAAAAATATTCCATGTTCATGGACAGGAAGGCTAAATGTCATTAAGATGTCAATTCTACCCAAACTCATCTACAGATTCAATGCAATCCCAATCAAAATTCCAACAACCTACTTTGCAGACTTGGAAAAGCTAGTTATCAAATTTATTTGGAAAGGGAAGATGCCTCGAATTAATAAAGACACTCTAAAAAAGAAAAACGAAGTGGGAGGACTTACACTCCCTGACTTTGAAGCTTATTATAAAGCCACAGTTGTCAAAACAGCATGGTACTGGCACAAAGATAGACATATTGTTCAATGGAATTGAATTGAGAATTTGGAGATAGACCCCCAGATCTATGGCCGTCTGATCTTTGATCAGGCCCCCAAAGTCACTGAACTGGGTCATAATGGTCTTTTCAACAAATGGGGCTGGAAGAGGAGTTGGATACCCATATCCAAAAGAATGAAAGAGGACCCCTACCTCACATCCTACACAAAAATTAATTCAAAATGGATCAAAGATCTCAATATAAAAGAAAGTACCATAAAACTCCTAGAAGATAATGTAGGGAAACATCTTCAAGACCTTGTATTAGGCGGCCACTTCCTAGACTTTACACCCAAAGCATAAGCAACAAAAGAAAAAATAGATAAATGGGAACTCCTCAAGCTTAGAAGTTTCTGTACCTCAAAGGAATTTCTCAACAAGGTAAAGAGGCAGTCAACTCAATAGGGAAAAAATTTTTGGAAACCATGTATCTGACAAAAGACTGATATCTTGTATATATAAAGAAATCCTACAACTCAATGACAATAGTACAGACAGCCCAATTATAAAATGGGCAAAAGATATGAAAAGACAGTTCTCTGAAGAGAAAATAGAAATGGCCAAGAAACACATGAAAAAATGTTCAGCTTCACTAGCTATTAGAGAGATGCAAATTAAGACCACAATGAGATACCATCTAACACCGGTTAGAATGGCTGCCATTAAACAAACAGGAAACTACAAATGTTGGAGGGGATGTGGAGAAATTGGAACTCTTATTCATTGTTGGTGGGACTGTATAATGGTTCAGCCCCTCTGGAAGTCAGTCTGGCAGTTCCTTAGAAAACTAGATATAGAGTTACCCTTCGATCCAGCGATTGCACTTCTTGGTATATACCCAGAAGATCTGAAAGCAGTGACACGAACAGATATCTGCACACCAATGTTCACAGCAGCATTATTCACAATTGCCAAGAGATGGAAACAACCCAAACGTCCTTCAAGAAATGAGTGCATAAATAAAATGTGGTATATACACATGATGGAATACTACGCAGCAGTAAGAACAAACGATGTCGTGAAACATATGACAACATGGATGAACCTTGAAGACATAATGCTGAGTGAAATAAGCCAGGCACAAAAAGAAACATTATATGCTACCACTAATGTGAACTTTGAAAAATGTAAAACGAATGGTTTATTATGTAGAATGTAGGGGAATTAGTGATAGAGAGCAATTAAGGAAGGGGGAACGATAATCCAATAACAGATAAGCTATTGTGGGTAAATCTAATGTTCTGGGAATGCCCAGGAATGACTATGGTCTGTTAATTTCTGATGGGTATAGTGGGAACAAGTTCACAGAAATGTTGCTATATTAGGTTACTTTCTTGGGTAGAGTAAGAACATGTTGGAAGTAAAGTAGTTATCTTAGGTTAGTTGTCTTTTTCTTACTCCCTTGTTATGGTCTCTTTGAAATGTTCTTTTAGTGTATGCTTTTTTAATTTTTTAAAAATTTTTTAAATTTTTTATACAGTTGCTTTAAAAAAAAGTTAATTAAAAAAAAAAATTAGGAAAAATAATACGCAGAGCCCCCTTGAGCTGGTGGAGAATGCAGGAGTATTGGGTTGCCCCACCTCAATGGTTGCTAATGTGCTCACAGACATAGGGGACTGGTGGTTTGATAAGCTGAGCCCTCTACCATAGGACTTGCCCTTGGGAAGACTGTTACCGCAATGGAGAAGCTAGGCCTGCCTATAATTGTGCCTAAGAGTCTCCGCTGGAATGCCTCTTTGTGGCTCAGATGTGGCCCTCTCTCTCTAGCTAAGACAACTTGGCAGGTGAAATCATTGCCCTCCTCCCTATGTGGGATCAGACACCCAGGGGAGTGAATCTCCCTGGCAACGTGCAATATGACTCCCGGGGAGGAATGTAAACCTGGTATCGTGGGATGGAGAACATCTACTTGACCAAAAGGCGGATGTGAAAGGAAATGAAATAAGCTTCAGTGGCAGAGAGATTCCAAAAGGAGACAAGAGGTGATTCTGGTGGGCACTCTTATTCACAATATAGACAACCCTTTTTAGGTTCTAATGAATTGAGGTAGCAGGCGGAAGATACCTGAAACTATCAAACTACAACCCAGAACCCATGAATCTTGAAGATGATTGTATAAAAATGTAGCTTATGAGGGGTGACAATGGGATTGGGAAAGCCATATGGACCACACTCCCCTTTGCCTACTTTATGGATGGATGAGTAGAAAAATGGGGGAAGGAAAAAAACAAACAAACAAAGGCACCCAGTGTCCTTTTTTACTTTAATTGCCGCTTTTCACTTTAATTATTATTCTTGTTATTTTTATGTGTGGTAATGAAGGTGTCAGGGATTGATTTTGGGGATAAATGCACAACGTAATGGTACTGTGGACAATCAAATGCATGACTTGTTTTGTATGACTGCATGGTATGTGAATATATCTCAATAAAATGAATTTAAAAAAAGGTACTTCATATTTCTTTTTGTTTCTATCCAATAAATTGTGGAATTCACTCATATAAAATGGTCCAATTATTCAGCAGAAGAATGTTGATTTCCCCTTCTTTTGCTAAAAGAACCCTGATTTTCCACTGGGCAACCATCCTTTCTTTTTTCTCAGTATGAGTGTTACAGATGGAGCTAAATCCATCCCAGCTCCTGGGATCAGCACTTTGCTTTAGCTGTTGCATACCCTGCCCACAGAACTAATAAAGGAATAGGCACAAGACATAAGCCAATAGTTTTGGGTCAAAGCTAATTCCAAGATATTTTCTTGAATTACCAGGAAATAGGAGTTCTCCTTTCTGTTAGACTTGTAACACAGTGGATATAAGCTTTGGGCTAGGGTACCACTATATACATAGAGGAAAGCAACACAAAGTAAGTCATAAATCACATGTATTGATTAGATATATAGATGACAGATAAACAGATAGATAACACAAACGCAGGAGCTCAGGTCCTAATGACAATTTTAAGCCCCTGCATCAGCTGACTTAATGCCAGCTACCTCTGGACTCTCAGTTACATCAATCAACTCCTATGAGGCTTAGTGCGACCTGGGTTTTCTGACACTATTAACTATAAGATTCCTGACATATATACTAAGGAAGGGCCACTTACAAAATGAAACATAAACATATACAGTTAGGATCAGCTTACCTTTTGGTTTAATAAAGCACTTGCCAATTTTTGTACTTCTAAACTCAATAATGTAGTTCCTCTGATGACTTTGCTGAGAGCTGCAAGTGACTGATGAACACTTTGCACTAAGCGAATGGCGTTGAATTGTTCAAGAATGATGAATGATAATATTGGAGATCCCTGTCGATCATTAGGAGGAGACACTTTCTGATGAATCAGGTTTGAATTCTAGAAGAAGAATATGTCATGTCATATTTACTGAAAAACGACAAAAATCATCAACATATTAAAATAATTCATATATTATTCTTTTGTTGCTCTATCCTGTTTCAGAACTACTTTGAAATATGCTTGCTTTATGAATGGCCAAATTTAATAAGTCTGCAAGTACATAGAAAGGGAATTCCGGAGTTCACTGATATTTAAAATGGTGTGGGTGTGGGAATTAAGAGTAGTAAAAAGGGAACTCATCTTGAGAAGCAGTAGTCAGAAAAGAAAAGAATAAAAGAAGGGGGGTGGGAGGAAAGAAAAGAAGATGGAAAGAATGGCACCCCCTAAGCCAATACAAACAGATCAAAACAGATACACTACCACTCAACCATTAAACGGAGTAGAACAGATCACTGCTTTGAAATAAAATTTTCAATTTGAAAATTACCATTATGTAAAGTAGGAAACTACACTAAAGATCCTGCAGTCAAAACCAGTGAATATTACATCTTAGTATTTATTTGGACATCTATACTTTAATAAAGTCTGTGACATATAGAATTTCTGGGGCTTCTCATATTATTAAGAAAAACTCAAGGAATCTTATTTGTTTTTAAATGGCTTATAAGGTTAAAGGGAAAAGATTTCACCTTCAATAGTGTTCTCAAATAACTGCTAAAGGATAAATTTGGAGAGGCTTCTTCCCTTAACTACTATCCTAATTTTTTCAGTGTACTTTTTTCTGTTTAATAAGTCTCATTAAGGACCCCTTCTGTTTGTTCTACTAGTTGTCACATTCATGCTGTCTACCAGAGTGTTGTCTTTTTTTCATCTATTTAGCATAATACAGAATGTAATAATATGATGATATAGCATGGCTATTGACATTGGGGAATATATTTACTTTACTTACCTCAGAAAAATCACCATTAAATACATTTTATTGGCATAAAATTTCTATATTCCTGAAGAAAGGTTTAGGCTATGAGCTCAAATTTAAGTATTTTCACTCCTACTATACTGCTATATTTAAAATAATAAACATGCCACAATTATTTTTGAGGCACACACATAAATGTACACACTTAAATAATTATAAATTCAAAACAATCTAGAGGAGAAAAAAGTCTTTTAACAAAAATTAATTAGAACCATTACTCTCAACATTGAAACAGAATTAACAATTTGAACCAGAGCATGCAATAAATAACACTTAACACACCTCTAACCTGAATCAAATAGGTAATAAAACTCTGAAATAAAATTTTGGTTATAGACCATCCATGATTCTCTATATTGAAACAACTTTCCCATAAGTAAATAATCTGTGGTATTAAACATTAATAAATTTTACATTAAGTGAGATTAGCAATTTTTTTTATTTAAAAGTGGATTTTGTGGATTTTAATCCACTCTATTACATGATGTGACAAATTTGCACTGTTATTTTTTAAAACAAGGACACTCAAATATACATCATTCAAGCAAGCATCCATTTATCTAAACCCAAGCAAATAGAAAGCTTATTAATGCACTGTATTTTTAAAAGGCTGATTTAGAGAAAGAGAGTAACTAACAAGAACATCTAAAATTCAAAAGGAATTCAAGTAAGCACTATGGTCTAGATATGTGCAGTAAGTGCAAAATACACTGGAATTTGAAGACAATATGAAAAAAGGATGTAAAATATCACATTAATTTTATATTGATTACATGGCGATATGCTAATATTTTTGATAGATTGAATTAAACAACTTCTTATTAAAATTAATTTCACCTGTTTGTGCTTATTTAAATGGGCTGCTAGAAAATTAAAAATTACGTATGCAGTTCTCATTTGTTCCCCACATATTTCTATTGGACAGTGCTGGTCTAAAAGGCTGCTAAATTTAGCCATAAGAACCAAAGGAAAAATTGGCCTACAGCAGGGTCTTGACAAAGGTTTGATCAACAAACAGATGAAAACAATATGGAGAAAAAAATGGAGACCAGTAAGGCAAACTGTACTACATAAGCTGTGATTAAATTAATAAGTGGTAAAGAAACATAAGCAGAATATAGCGAAGGATATTAAAATATACGTAATAACATAACTCATTTCTCATAGGCCTTCACAAAATATTAATTAAAAATTAACTAAGTCTAAAAATAAAATAGATATTTTAGACATTCTAAAAGGATTAAGAATAGAGAAATTTTACCACAGTACCAACATGTTACATTGTTTTACATAATCTTAACACTCAAAAAAATATTCAAAATAATAATTATTTTTTATTAAAATACAGCTACAATCACCACATGAGCAAATTACAATATGTACAGTATGATTTTTTGGTGACACTATCAAGGGGGACAGCCAAATCTTTAATCCATTCCTTATTAAAAGAGAAATGTTTTCATGAGTAAATACAATAGACTGAATTGTGCACTTTTGAATGATGGCCTTGACATTTTAAAGTTTATTTTGTCATTAAAAAAGCTAAATGTATTCAGAGAAAATCATTATCTGATCACAGAGCTGCTAGGAAAAAGGTTATTTCTAAGCTTGGTAACTATTCCCTTTCATACCAAATTATCAGGTGGATCAAAGGAAAGTGGTCATGTTTTAATGTTCATTTAGTTCAGTTTATTTGAGATTAAAGGTATTTTACTTAACTGAGCAGCCAGAGATCAATCAGTACAAATGTGAGATAATTATCTAATAAATTGACGTATGTCAGAAGTGAAGTGTTGAAGAGCTGAGATAGAAGGCAAAACTGCTGGGGACTAGCAGAGTAAGTAAAGCCAAACCTGAAAAATAGAGGAGGGGAGTATTCCAAAAGATCTGATGCATTGAAGCTGATGCTTTAAAGCTATCAACGTTTCTTTACAAGAAAAATTGAGAGGAGGCTAGAGAATATAAAAACAAAGGAGCTTTAGTTTGAGATATGTTATTTGCTATTTCATATGCCTTGAGAATTTCATAATTTATATTTATAATACTGTGCTATTAATAAACACTAAACACACTAGTTATCTCTAGGGAGAAGTACAGGATTGGTATACATAATTGTTGAGGAGAATTTTAGTTTTGTCTGAATTCCTTGGATCTTTTATAGAAAGGCATTATTTATGTATAAGTTGGGTATACAGGACAAAAATTGCAAAAAATTCGAAAACTAGGTTATAAAGACATAAGATGGTATGTTAATAAGACGATTTCATTTCTATGAAACTATCTTTAATAGACTATCTGCTCCAAAACAGCCAGAGGAATGATTTTGCTCAGTGATGCTATCAAGGAAAGAGTTTATATAGTAGAATAAGAGTAACAATGCAATCTCACACTAGGAGGCCCAATACAGACCATGGTATTTAAGGAGAAGGAAGGGTTCACAGAGTACCATGTGCCAGGCACAACATGCATTTCCATATCCAGTTATTTTGCTATACTTTAACACTGTTAGCAATATTTAAAAAGTGAGAGAGAAGGGTGGGTTATGAAGAATGACACGGACTATCATATAATTTGAGATTCTGTACCTGTTTGGAGAAACAATAGGAGGACACTGCTTAAAACTGACTTAAAATGAATAGTTTGTCTTTTTTTCTATGCCCTCCTAATAATCAAATGATGCATGATATTCTTTTCATGATAATGGAATGCTTCTTGGTATGTTTTATGTGCATAAGTGACTCTACAGGAAGGCAATTAAACACCACAAAATGCTTTCACTTCTTTGAAAAAGTTTGAGAAAAGCCCAACGGTTCTTAAATAGTGAACAGGTTGGTTCATAACTTCAAGGTTAAAAGGAGCAGTTGGCATTTCAAAAGCCAGTGCAACAGCTCAATGAGCAAATGAAAAATAATTCCAATGCTGCATATCATTATCAAACAGAAAAAAAAGTCTATAAGCAAAGTGCAATAACCTATCAAACATATAATCTTATTTTACAATTTATTGAAATAAGAAATAGAGATAATTTCAGCTTTTGTTTCTAACAGGGCTAGATACCCAAATCTACATCCCTACTGAAAACAACTAAAAATGTTGAATAAAAGCATTAAATATTAAATATTAAAGCAACTTCTTAAATGCACCCAAATGTAACCATAAGCTGAGAAGAAAGAAAGGAATAACTACATCAAAAACTCAGTGTTGGGTTTTTTAATCTTCATCTTTATTTATTTTATTGTGAATGGGAACACAATCAGGTATCATGGGGTCCAAATGGTATGGGGAGCAGACTGAAACAGATATAGGTAAAATGACTGGCTCTTGGGATTGAAAGCTCTCAAGAGTATCAAACAGAATACATATATGTATCCCATACCTATGCTTGTTATGGTGAAACTTAAGGAGATCAGTGACAATATTCTAGAGGGAAAAAGCAGATTATATATAAAGAAATAAGCCTGAGATCAACATTAAACTTTTCAGCAAAAAGATACATGAATTGGCAGACTTGAATCAGAGAAGTAACAGGAAAATCAACAAGAAAGATTTCAGGATAGATGTTTCAGAACATAATCTGAGTATCAAAGAGGAGAAAGGCTGTTTGGGAGTTGAATGAGGCTTTCTAATATTTTTGCAAAAAATTTTAAAAGAACATCTTTATGCACCCAGGATAGTGAATCTCCCTGGCAACGTGGAATATGACTCCCGGGGAGGAATGTAGACCCGGCATCGTGGGATGGAGAACATCTTCTTGACCAAAAGGGGGATGTGAAAGGAAATGAAATAAGCTTCAGTGGCAGAGAGATTCCAAAAGGAGCTGAGAGGTCACTCTGGTGGGCACTCTTAACGCACAATATGGACAACCCTTTTTAGGTTCTAATGAATTGGGGTAGCTGGTGGTGGATACCTGAAACTATCAAACTACAGCCCAGAACCCATGAATCTTGAAGACAATTGCATAAAAAAGTAGCTTATGAGGGGTGACAATGGGATTGGGAAAGCCATAAGGATCACACTCCCCTTTGTCTAGTTTATGGATGGATGAGTAGAAAAATAGGGGAAGGAAACAAACAAACAGACAAAGGCACCCAGTGTTCTTTTTTACTTTAATTGCTCTTTTTCACTTTAATTATTATTCTTGTTATTTTTGTGTGTGTGGTAATGAAGGTGTCAGGGATTGATTTAGGTGATGAATGTACAACTATGTAATGGTACTGTGAGCAATTGAATGTACAATTTGTTTTGTATGACGGCGTGGTATGTGACTATATCTCAATAAAGTGAATATAAAAAAAAAAGAACTCTTTATGATCATGCAGCAAGGGAAGTATACATGTATGTGGAATATCATGATTATCTTTTTTTGGGGTAGTGGACAGAATACAGAAAAGATATATACATATACATACACATATATATGAAAGTCAAATGAGCAATACTTTCTAAGAAAAAAATTGGGAAGGCAGAAGTGGATATGAAGCTACACTACCAGCTACATGTGAAGGTGAAATAAAGGTACTCTCAGATGTAAAAATCCTCAAAAATGTTACTGCACAAAGAACAGAATTTTAAAATAATGTATTGGAATCAGATTAAAATTAGGGGTTACTCCCTTTAGCAAGACATCACTAATTCTTTTCATTTCAATGAGATGTAAATTTCACAACACTAAGAAAACAGTTAATGGACTCACATGCCATTTAATTCTCCATTAAAAGTAATGCTCAAACTATATTTATTTGATTTTAGCTCTCCACTTGAAAGTAAAAACCTTAAGTATCTAAGCAGTCCCTGCCATAACAATGGCCTAGCAATTTAGTCTCCCAGGGGCTTAACCTGATTAGCCCAACTTAAGTGAACTGATTTCTCTTTAAATAAATGGGAAAACCCTTTCCTTAATTGTAGAGTTAAGGCAGCCAGTCCTACAATGAAAGAACTTAAAGCAGGGATCTTTACACATATTATTCATTCTCACAAGGAAAATAACACAAGCAAAGTGACCTCTGGCATACCTTCCTAAGAACAATACTCAGAAATTTATTGTTTCAATTTATTGTTTTAATCTATTGCTTGAATGAAGTGAAGGGATTTGGGAGTGAGGGTAAGGTAAGTGGGAGTAGGGTGGGATAGGGTTGGAGATGTACTAAAAATATTTAGGATTACTGAAACTGACCAATATAAATGTCTGTATCATAAAAATTAAACCATAAAAAAGTTTGTGTTAAGTTTTAATGAAGTTAAAAGAGTTTTCTGAATTGCATGTGCCCATCTTTGCAAGAAAAAAAAGGAGAATAATTACCCCAATCTATAAAAATGTAAAAAGCAACCTCATGCTATTAAAGCAACTGCTCCTCCAACATATGGAGGAGGAAGTTCATTATTTTTATTTCATATATTTATACTGGGGCAAACTGTTGTGTGCAAGAATGTAAGAGGTTATTTTTATTTTTATTTTTGTTAAATGGAATTATATAATCAAATGACTAGTTTTCCCCCTAATACCTATACATTTAATAAAAAGAATAAAAAAGAACTTATTCCACAGAAGCATTACTTAAATTTTAGTTAATATTATATGTTAGTCTATTCTGTTACAAAATGTTACTTTACTGAAGGCAGCATAGCAAACCTCTAGATTTAAAAATGCTGAAGACAAAGAGACCTTAAATCTTGAGTTTGCTACCTATTGAAGAGGAATGTTTACAAGTAGTTGTATTTCTACACCATAAATTTCACTATTACCTTTTATAGTTTTTACTATTTTAAGAATAGGAAAATAGAGCAAATTGTTGATAATAATGATCTTGCTTGCCAAAAATTAGCAGAAATTACATTTATAGTTACAACTATAATTAATCTAATAGTCAGTATAATGACACTTAATACATTCATTTTCTTCCGTTGATAAAGGCAAAAACAAACAAAAAAAACTAAACAAAAGAAAAAAATGGGTTTCCATCTTGTAAGTAAGCTATTAATTATCTGTTAAAAATGTAACTGGGTCTTCTAGATTTCTGACTTAGAAAACTGATTTTTAACTTCTCATAATGATGGAGTAAAAAAATTGTTTAAGATGGCAAGTCACTGTGAGGCATATACTTTTCAAAACTCACATCATACTTGCAATTGTGAAATTGCTGTATACTAGAATCCTCAGAACTGCCAGATAAACATTCTCTCTTGGTTGGAACAACATGCTGGTAGAGCTCCTCTCCAGGTTACTCATAAACATACCTTAAATACATAGATTTTTCTCTTTAAACAATAGTTCTTGTTAAGAAAATAAACGGGAAGGGAGTGAAAAAAAACTGAGTACAGAGAAAACTACTTCAAAATAATCAAAATATGCTTGTATATTTACTTTTGTTATGAAAATCACATTTAAAAAGTTTCTCAAAGCTGCAATAGCACAAGGCATCTCAAGCAAAAGGGTTCAGGATAAAATCAAACTAAAACTGGACCAGGTATCAGTATATTTAAATCAAATGTCTATTGCATCATCTATATAGTGGACATATAAAGATTAAATTAGGAACAAGGATATTTAGCAACTGTGTAGCAGTCCATTTGGTTAAATCAGCAAAGTCAAAAACCAAAGGACCAGAAAGCTGAAACTTAAGTGTATACACTGGATTGAAATACGATGTTCAGAAGTGCTAAATGGAATAGCTGGGGCTATATCAAAAGCTGTAGAGTGTGGGAAGAATACTTCATATATCTCTATTGAACTAATAATTAAAAATATTCAAACAAACAAACCACATAAACCTGTAATTGTGGTATGGTGGGATTCTATGTAGCCAAAACCTAGGAAAGAAAAGCAAGCAAGATTAAGCCTCAGAAGGTTTTGCATTAAGGGTAGTAGTAATATCAAGTTATCTTAAATGTCTGAAAGAAAATACATTTTAAAATTATATTCAGAAGATAGGAAGTTGATATTCATCAATAACCCCTTTTAACAAAAAAAGTCATTGTTTCAGTTTTTTGATCATTTTACAAAATTTGCTGAATTCTTCATCGTCTTCAACCACTTCTACTCAATCATTCCCACTAGCCTACAAACCCTTTAGTACTTCCCATCTTTCAGAAAAAGTTTACTGGGTCCCATATCTTGATTACCTTATTTCTCTGCTCTCCTTTATAGCTCATTTATAGAAAGAGCAGTCTATACATCCTGTCTCCATCTCCTTACCTCATGTTCATTCTATTTCAAATCTCAAACCTTTCAAATCTAACTTTCAGTTCCTTCATTATACCTAAACTGTTCTTTCAAAGTCACTCGTGACTTTTATTCAGAAAACCCAGTGATTCATTCTGTCCTCTTTTTGTTCAACTCCTCAGAAGCAATTGTGCATAGTTAACAATTCTGTCCCTGATGAAACACTCTTTTCTCAAGGTTTCTATGACACCACAGTCTTCTGTGTCCTTTTTTCGGTTTAGCTTGTTTCTGTTTCCCCTCACTAATACTCTGGCCACTCCTTTCCTGACAACAACTCTAAAGCTGGCATTCCTCAAGGCTCAATAGTAAGCCCTCTTTCTTCTCTCTCTCTCTCTCACTGTACTCTCTTTAGATGATACAATGCTTTCCAATGACTTAAATGCCCCCTACATGGTGACAAGTCCCAAATTTATATCAGAGCCCAAACAGCTTTTTTGAGCTCCCCATTTGTATATCCAACTATCAATTAGATATCCAAACTATCACAGTCTAAAATTGGTCTTCTCTTATTCTAATAGCATCTGTCCATTCCTTCCAGAGCAGTTACAATAATTTGCAATAATATATTTCCTTACTTCTTCAATTATTAAACATATTTCCTTACAAACTAACTACAAACTCTATGGGATCGGTACCATGACCATGACTGTTTTGTTCATGGCTATTTATATACAGTTCCTAGAATAACCATTAAAACAAACTAGATACTTAATTATACTATTAGGATGATGACTGAATAATAATAGAATTATGCAAATATCGAAAATAATTGCTTGGGAAGGAGGCAAATGAAGTTATCTCCATATATTATAAATCTTTGTACCTTCAATAAAAGTAAAATTAATAAGAGAGCACTTACATATACCAGGCACTATTACAAAAGCTTTACATATATTAACTCATTTAGCCCTAATGACTCCTATGAGGTAAGTACTATCATTATTCCCATTTTAAAGATAAGAGACGTGAGACACAGAAGTTGAGTAATTTTCCTATGCTACAAAGTAGTAAGTGCTAATGCTAAGGTGAGAATCCCAGAAGCTGCTTCTAGAAGCCATGTTCTTACCACTATGTTATATTAGTAATGAGAATTCAAAATATGTGTAACTGCCAGGCTCCTGGAAACAGGCATATAAACCATATTTTCAAAACAGAGGTTGTCTGTAACTGAGTGGGATGCGTGTAGAGGTGAAAACCAGCTGCATATAAACCTTGGCCACACCGTTTAACAAATTCTCTTGGCAATAGCCAGCTCCAATAGGAAATAAATACTTCATCTAGTGGGAACTTTCACAAACTGCAGTTATATATTTCTTGCACAGGAAGAAAAAAAAAGTATGTCCTAATAATGACATTTTATACCATGGCAAATAATCTTACACTCCTTAAAAATAAAAATGTGTTTTTATATTGAAAATATAACACTTCTTAACTAAGAAGTGTATCTTGGGAAAGAAAATTATAGTCTTTTCAATTAACAATTCTAACTCCTATGTTGCTTCTTATATATAAAAAATTACTACTGAATTGGAAATTAAGGAAAAGTGACTTTTAAAGAGATTATTTAAGAGGTTTCATATAATCAGCCAAAGCCCCAAATAGAGCTAAAGTGATTCTTTTTATCTGCACATATTTGTGAGCTTCTTGAGGGAGGGGCAATAGTGTGCCCATCTTTTCTTGTCACAGTATTTACAATGTACATATCTCTGGAAAGCTACAAAAAGAAAATGGTACTTGTATTAGACTATTAAGGATTATAGCGTTATCCAATGAACAGACAGGAAAGTAAGTTTATGCAAAGGTAAACACCAGAAGAGACACAAATGTTTAAAAGTACCTGGCATGTTCCAAAAAATAGCAAGTATTCTAATGTAGCAAGAGTGGGACATGTGGTAGGAAAAAAAAAAAAGTCAGAAGGAAGATAGAAAGCGAGCCTGGGAAGAGACCACAAATGGTTATATTAAGGAATTGATATTTTATTTTATTCCTAAATAATCTAACGAGTTTTTCAAGAAGAATTTTAAGAAAAGTAATTTTAAGACGACTATGCAGGATGGACTGAAAAGGAATGAATCCTAGGTTTGTCCTGAGGACACTTACCTACCTTCAGCAGGAACAATAAAAGCCAAAGCTGTCACATGCCAATGAACCTAGAAAATTACTCCAGAATCTACCTTTTAGCCTTCCCTTTGATTGTTTGTTTTAGCCTGGAATCCCTGGTTTCCTTCTTCTCTGTCTAGTCCCTTAGGAATGATAATTCACTTGTAGAGTCAACTTAATTTATCACTATGATTTCTTCCCGATGCTTTCCCTAAAATAAAATCTTCCCACAGCATATACTACAATCTGTGCCCCTAAACACAATTATCTCAATGTTCCCATGATATCATATTCTACCCAGGCTCCAGGGGGTTTGGACAAAGGCCGAGAGCTAATCTGAGTTTCTAAACTTGGGTTGTGTCTTAGGAGGCAAATAAGTTATATACATAACCCTCTGAGGTTTCTCCTGTGGTCCTCTTTAAATAACAAAGAGAAAAAAAATTCTCCAGAATTACAAGGAAGGTAGGGGTGGGGGAGCAATAAAAACAGATGGGCCTGATGGAGAAAAGCAGGCAGTGCAAGAAAGACTAAACTACATGTTTAGGAAACTTCACACGGCAAGCAAAGTCAACTGTGGGGACCTCAGGAAAGTGAAAAAATTAAAAGAATACAGTTCAAAGGAAATTGAGTTAGTGGAAGACCACGTATTCAGCAAAGTGAGCTGTCCCTTGCAACTTCTCAAACATTCATTAAACCTACAAAATCACATGACTGGATATCTTGTGAAAGATAGTGATGGAGGTTGGACCAAAGACCAGATCTAATGTGGGACAAAAACAAGATGGCCAGTACAAATTCAGAAGTAGAGACAAAGAAAATTAAAAGAAAGTAAGGTAACAAAAATGGATATAGACTTTAATCTCACCCAAACTTTGGAAATTGGGTCAAACAGCTTTACGTTTATATTTCAGAGGGAAACTCCTCATCAATACCTAGATTATATCTCTAAATCACAAGACGAGCCTTTTGCAGTAATTAGGCTTACTTGTACTATAGGGTCTGATATGTAATAAAGGGTAAACTTGGTCAATTATTCAAATAGTTTGATTTTCTATCTTATTCCTTAAGTGTAGACTTTGAAAATAATTTTATATTACTATTGTAAGAATAATAATTATGTAATATATGCATACATAAGAGGTTTCATATGTGTACGTATTTTAAGAATTGCACAGACATGAAAAGTCATCAGAAAATTCAAAAGAACCAATGCCATTAAAAAAAGAAACAGAATACCAGTTGGAACGTGGGCTCAGAAACTGTTACAAGAAGCTAACCCATGAGAAGAGAAATATTCCAAACAACGAGAGAGAGAATGAATTGCTAAGGAAGAGAACTGAAAATTTGTGGTAAAATTTAGTTGGCCATTGAAAAACAATCAAAAGTTGGTTAGAATGAGGGATACAGAATAGTAACTTCAATATGAGTTGGTATGAAGAAAGGAAATCAAAGACTATGACTTTATAATCAGGAAAAGGTGCAATGTGATTATCTGTATGACTCTGGCAGCAGTGGGGAGGGTGGGGTTAAGATGCCTAAGGGCATAGTATTTCTTTTCAACTCTATTTTTCCTTAAGCTAGCTGCATGAGGGTTTATCAATATGATATTTATATTAAAAAAAGTAGAAGATTCCAATGAGTTGGGTTCATTGTTTTATCGAGAGTCTTGGTTAATCTTCAATCGTTGAGACCAAATCATAATAACTCAAATAAAAATTATAATAAATACTGTAAGATTTGAGAATTTAGAATTTTTAGAAAGTTTTAATAAGTTCTGAAATAAACCCAATTTGACTCCCTTTCCTGAAGGCGGCTAGATCAGATATAGATATTTTTATAGTATTACTGAAATATAAATTGCAAAGTCATATCTTTTTAATCTAGGGAATAAATCTCTATTCAATAAGAACAGGACTCATAATATTCTCATGGCTTTGCTAGTGAGCAAACAACTATTCTGTAATTACAAAAACAAGTTGATTCTAGGTGATAAATTATTTGTCCTTAGCACACTGATTCCTTCTAAGACTTTCCCCTTTAATAGAGTTTGTTGATTTTACAGCAAAAGGAGAGAGAAAGTAGAAAGTGAGCAAAATATATGGCAGACAAAGAAGATGACATAGCACACTACCTGATAAGGCAAATTACACTGGTGACCCTGCTTTTTGTGCTGAGGCTTTCTATAAATATTATCTCCTCACTCTCTTTCAGAGAGATTATATGTACTAAGGGTATGTCAATGCAAATTTTTACCAACATGAGCAATTTGGGAATAAAACTGGAAAAAAATTAGGAAAACAAACAAACAAACAAAATAGAATATTCCACTACCAACCTGGTTTAGTTTCTTCCAGAGATTGAGAACAGGAGAAAGTTCATTAGACCAGATTTCTCTATCAAATTTGCAGCCAGCTGTTACTGATCTGCCCAAGATCCTCAATTGTGAAATAACCTGAATGACGAAAATAATAAAAGCAATAAATGATAATTTCAGTCAAACAGGGAGAAATAATGTATGTACAAAAACACTCATGTTTCTTTTACAAAAAATACATACCAAATATATTTTTAAAAGGTTTAATCCTATTATCTGTTAAAAGGCCTCATATTTTACTGATTGACTTAAACAGGTAAAAAAAGAAAACAAATTTGAGGGAAAACATTATAAAAATAGTGTATTATAATGGCTCTTATTTGAAAAGTGGCTTCCTTACCCAGGCAGCTCTAATTACCCATTATTAGTAAATTTTTGGTATCTCTATTTGCTCATTTCTGAAATTCAGAATATTTTCATACTGATTTAAATTTCGTAATTTCAAAATGATGACAAATTAAAGACAATTGCTTTAAAAAGATGAAAATGATGGGAATGCTAGTAAATAGTATAGCAAACACTGTATAAAACGGCAAAGCAATTTTAAGTAATTGTTAGTTGGCAAAAATATTCATAAATCTAAGTTTTAGTGCTCTATATAAATTTTAAGGTGTCATTTCAACGTTTCCTCTACAGTCAAGGCGCAAATGAAAAAATTATAGGACAATTAGTTAAAACTCCTCTCCCAGGGCAAAAAAAAAAAAAGGTATTTTTTTTTTTGTGACCAGAGGCAAGGAACTCAATTATCCCCTATTTAGAACTTTCCATTCTGTAACTCCATTATTATCTTCATTCTCATCATTCTCATCAATTCACTCACATTTTCTTTTCTAAAATATTGTTTTAAGAACATTAACTAACCTTCTTTCATTTGCTAAGAATGATTCAGAATTACACTTAGTATGCTAAATAATTCAGATATTGAGTGTTTGTGTGTGCATGTTCATGTATATAATCAGTGAGGAATCGATTGTTTTTCATTTGATTTAACTAAATATTAATTCAATATTTAACTAAATATTAAAATTGTGCTCTCATTGCTTATCTGATATAAACAAAATAAATTTTAAAACAAAAGAAATAAACAAACAAAAAAACAAAACCAGGCATATGTTTTTCTAAGCCAGTATTTTAAACTTCGACATTTGTACCATGTTGACTATTATTCTGTGTTTACTTTTTGAGAGATGTAAGTTGTTTTTCCTTTTTAACACATAGGCTATATTTCATATTTTGGGGGGGTTCTTGTATTAGTAAACTTTGTAATAAAGTACGGGCAATAAATCATACAGAATGAATGCACTACTTAATTGTTAAACATCTACAATCATGCTGTTAAATGTGTTACTTGTAGAGCTTTTGATTGATGCTCTAATCTTGAGAAAATTGTGATGATGCAGTGTTTCATTTTCTTTGTTTTTCTGATAAATTACTTTCATTTGCTCTAGCTGAACTCTACAACAGCATCTAATTTATCAGCTTTGCTAGACCACAAAACATCACTAGTTGGTAGTCAGAAGAAGTACTGTTTTAACTTTGGTAACATTTGCTATCACTTATTTGTGTTTTAAATTTGTCAAACATGACAGAAAACAAATAAGAATGTAAAGAGATATCTACAGGGAAAAGGATTCAAATATTTTTAATACATGACGTTAAAATTGTTTGAATTCTAAGAATAAAAAGTTTACTAGACATAAAAGCTCATGTTTCTATCTTCAAAAATTAACACGTGAAGCTTGCTTTTCTTAATTACATTGTAATAATATATTATAATTTTAATGAGCAAAGAGTAATAAGGGAACTCAAATCTTAATAAAATACTTTTATTAAAGAGGGCAGGGCTGTAACATAGCAATTAATATTTTTTACAAAATCAAACATACATACATACATACATATTTATCTTTTATAAAGCACAGATAATAAGATGACTTTCTGTTACCCATGTTTTACACCAATTAAAAATATTTTTTTCAACAACACTGCCATAAAATGGTGTCAAAGGGGATGAAATGTTATCCCACTGGCAACACACTTGAATAAATTCTTCCATGCACTATCCATACTGAACAATTTGCATTATACCCCTGGCTTGCTTTGGGGAATCTACAAGAACTATAGGAACCTACTGAAGATGCTGTCACTTCTATTCCACCTGTTGTCATTTCAAGGCTCAATGAGAGACAATTCAGGAAAACCTATACTTCTCAACAATTGGTTTCTTTTTATTTTAAGACATTAAAATTTATATGCATTTGAAATTTGGTTTTTCCTTTGGAAATTATCAAGCACACAGAAGAATTTTTGATCTAACAATACCAACTTTTTTGGTCCTTAGAGCATAGATCTTTTGTTGGTTTGTTTTGTCTGTTTTTGCCACAAACTGTTTTCTTAGTTTTATTTTCTTTTCCTATCCTAATTTCCTGTTTGATTGCTTTTTCTCGACTATTGATTTTACCTAAAGCTTTTTATTTTAAACTATTTTTAGACTTACAGAAAAGTTGCAAAAATATTATAGAGAATCCCACATACCCTGCATCCAGTTTCCCCTAATATTAAAATCTTACATAAACATAGCATAATTATCAAAACCAGGAAACTAATACTGATACAATACTAATAACTAAATTATAGAAAGTATTGAAATTTCACCAATTTTCCCACAAATGTTCTCTTTCTCTTCCAAGAGAATACCACATTGCATTTAGTTTTTATTTCTCCTTAGTCCCCTCCAAAACTATGACAATTTTACCTTCTCTTTCATGACCTTGACACTTTTGAAGAATACTGGTCAGTAACTTTGAAAAATATTCCTCTTTTGGGTTCTAAGGTCCACTTACAGGAAACGGAAATCTAGAATGCTCAAAAGTCAGCACCTAATGGGTTACTTAGAAAACAACCTGATTCATAGAGGTAAAGATTAGGGACACTTGCTTGTTTTTGCATTGGCTTAGGATAGAAGGGCAGGGAAAGATTCTCTCAGTACCACTCCAGACTGGATAAAGCAAATGCCACTAGAGGAAAATGTATACTTTAAATTTGAGCCTCAATGAAGTTCCCCAGATAAAGTTTCAAGAAATATGAGCTCACACAAACAGAAAAAGAAGTAGCAAAACACATGAGGAAATAATTAACATGATCAAGAGAAAGCAAAAAATACCATAGCTACTATGATTATCAGATATAGATATAAATGTTTTATATGTTTAAAAACATAAAAGAGGGTATAAAAGTATGTTAAAGGTAGAAAACATTACAAAAGATGACCAAACAGATTTGAAATAGAATCAATCATAACTTCTGGAAATGAAAACCATAATAACTCTACTTTGAAATGCAATGGATAAGTTAAAAAAACAGATTACACAGAATTGAAATGAAAATTAGTAAAGAGAAGACATTTAAAGAAGCTACTCAAAATACAGCAGAAAAAAAAGATGAAGATATAAAATAATAAATCAGATTTAAAAAACATGGAGAAGAAAATGAAAAGGTCTAATAAATGCCTAATTAAAGTTTAAAAGAAGAACTGATAAAATGAGGCAGAGGCAATATTTTTTAAAAATACTTCTGAGAACTTTCCTGAACTGGTGAAAGACAATATTCCCCAGATTCAGAGAGTTCAAAGAATCCTAACCAGGATAAATAAATCTACACTTCACAAGTTTCAGCAAAATTTTTTAATCGTCTCACTTTGAAATCCATTCAAACTTACAGGATAATTATAAAAACAAGACAAACCCCACACAAAGAACTCCAACATACCCTACCTACCCCTCCCCAGATACCCAGATCCACCAATTTTGACATTTTGTCACATTTGCTATACCATTATATCTGTCTGCCTGCTTATTTATCAATTTTCTGATCACCTGAGTATAGTTTGTACACATCACCTCCTTGAATATATATACCGCCTATGTACATTTCCTAAGAATGAGGATACTCACTTATGTAACCATGTTAAGCACAGTTATCAAGTTCAAGAAATTTAGCACTGATATAAAGCTTATAGCCTATATTCCAATTTTTTCATATGTCTCAATAGTGTCCCTCTAAGCAATTTCTCTTCTCTTGCTAGATCCCATCCAGGATCGTGTATTGCATTTAAAGGTCAGTTTCTTTAGCTGCTCTTTCTATTTTTCAATTGGGGGAACATATAAACTTTTCCATCACAATCCCTCCAAAGCATACCATTCAATGGGATTAATCACATTCACAATATTGCAGTACCCTCACCACTTCCCACTACTAAAACTTTACCACTGCCCAAACAGAAACCATAAGCCATTATGAATTAACTCCCCATTGCTCCTGGCATCCTGTACTCTAATTTCTGTCTCTATGAGCTTGCATATTCTCTGATATTTTCTTTGTAGCTACCATGGGGCTTAAATTTAACATCCTAAATCTATAACAATCTCATTTGATCTGATACCAATGTAACAAATTCAAAAGCTACGTAAACTCCATCTCCACTTTATGTAGTTCTTGTCACAAATTACATGTGTATACATTATAAGTCCGAAAACACTGATTTATCAATACTTTTTACACATTTGCCTTTTAAATTCCTCTTTAAATCACTAGTTCCTTACTGACAGGCTGGGACTTGTGCCTGTCATCCCTATGCTCTCTGAAGGGGGCTCTGAAAATGCTTATGTTGTTTGTAACATTATAAAGGTAGGTGCATGCTCCCTCCCACCAAGACTTTTTTGGAGGGAGGTACTAAAAGCTGTCTACTTTTAACTGGGTGACAAGGTCAAGAAGTAAGACATATAATTAATATTCATCACATTTTATAAGTTTTTAAAATTAATTTTATTATGAATATTTTCAAAGATACACAAAACACCCATCATTCGGATTCAACAATTGTCAAGATTTTCCTGCACTTGCTTCATCTATCCCTAGTTTATTTTCTTTGAATTTTGTTACAGTTCTTTAAGTGATTTAAAACAAATCTCAAAACACACGCTATTTAACATATACATACCTAGTATGTATTTCTAAAAACATATGGACATAACCACAATGCCATTACTTCACTAAATAAAAATAATTAAAAAAACTCATTGACATAACATAATACCCAGTCCATACTTACATTTTCATGATGATCTCAAAAATTTGTTTAAATTAGGCTCTTTGGACCAAATCCATAGAAAGGTCATAATGTTGTTCTATATTCTAAGTCTCTATAACATAGAGCAGTCTCTCTACCCTCCCTTTTTTGCATGCCATTGACATGTCGATGGAACTGAGTAAGTTATTTTATAGAAAGTTACCACATTCTGGATCCAGGGTTGTCATTTAATTTGTTCCTTTACCCCCTGTGTTTTCTTTTCTTATTAAATGGCAGTCAATAAAAGCAAAAACCCAAGCTTATGATACACTGAACTTAATATTTCCATGTAAACAATCTAAAGGAATAAACATAAAATCAATGTGCATATTACAAAATTACATAGGCTGATAAATGCTCCAATCTACTTACTTTTGTTTTAAATGGTCTTAGAATTCAAAATGTGAGAAGTACAAAATTCACATTTGCTTACAGTTAGAAATTAGAGGTTGTATATGAAAATACATTTACACTATTTCCTTTTTGCTGATGGTGCTATTGGCAAAGTTGTTGCTAATAAATAGGCTCCTGAAATAAGGGCTAACACATAAAAATAGGCTATCTGAGAGAAAAGTGACAATTTAAGCTTCCTGATTTCAAAAATGAATTTACCAGGAACTTGTGACTTCTGTAATAACTGATGAAAACCCATTTAAGTCTAGATAACTGCAGCTGCTGAGTATGAGTAATCACAGCTGCTGGGTTCATAAAAGTCATTCAGTGCAATGCTGCTAAAATTATTACACTAGCAATTAACCTCAAATCTTTTGCAACAGAAAAACCATCATTACATTTTAAGAATAAATATAACATTCTAATGATTTTGTTATCAAATTGCTATTAAGTCTATGAAAAGTTAATAAAATTCTGGAACTTCAGAGCATGCTTACTAAAAAAAAATTAAGTGAATATGTAGCTAGCTCTTAAAGAAAAATATGTGGCTCTCATAGAAAAAAAACATGTAACTTTTATAGAAGAACTAAAGCTAATAAGGAATTTGATCAGTATCAATTGCCTGCCAAAACCTTCTACCATTTTTGAGCAATAGCATTAGCCTACTGCAATTATTTTCCAACTTGTTCCTCTGCTTTAAGTCTTACTCCCTTGCTGTCTATTCTATTTCAAGCTACAAGCCACCAGAGTGATCTTGTTGTTACTATGGCTCACAAGGCTCAACATCAATTCCACCCCACTCCTGCTCCTGCCTCATATATCCCACAACTCTCACTTCTTTCTCACTGTGCTCCACCCATATCTGCCTCAATACAGTCACGCCAGTCAAAAAAGCAGGAATGGCATAATTCCCTATTCCCTACCCCCACCCCGGCTTCTGGTAATCTGTATTCCAGCTTCTGAATCTATGGATTTGCTTATTCTAATTAGCTCATATCAGTGAAGTCATACAATATTTGTCCCTTTTTGTCTGGCTTATTTCACTCAACATGATGTCTTTAAGTTCATCCATGCTGTCGCTTGTATCAGAACTGCATTCCTTTTTACAGCAGAATCATATTCCAAAAAAGTTTTGGTAATGTATGGTGGTGATGGCAGCACAACACTGTGAGTGTAATTAACCCCACTGAATTAAATATCAGAATGTGATTAAAAGGGGGAAATTTTTAGGTTGTATATGTTAATAGAATAAACCATAGGACTGATTAACACAGTGAACCCTAATTTAAATTATGGACTACAGTCAATAATATAATTATAATCATATTGTTTCATCAATTGGTAACAAAGGTATTAATAATAGGGAAAAGTGTTAATAATAGGGAAAACTGTGTTTGAGGGGGTATATGGGAACTCTGTAATTTCTGCATGATTTTTTATTAGAGAAACCTATAATTTCTCCAATAAAAATACTTTTAAAACACAGGGGGAAAAAAGGGCAGGAATGGCCCATAAACTTATGGAAAAATGTTAAATCTCAAATTTAGATGAAACAAGTACAAGAAAATCTTGACAACTGTTAAATCTGAGCTGGCCAGAGTTTACAGCCAAGTGACTAAATTGTATTTTGACCAGATTAAAAAAAATCTGATATGCAGATTTCATGTAATTTAGAATACCAAAATGAGGAATTCTGGAATTCTCTGCAGCTTCTCGTAGCTCAGTACAGATGCTTTCAAAACTGAGGGTGCCTAGGTATCACCCAAAAAGCTTTGAAAAGTATTGATTCCCAAGCCCCACCCTCAGATAGTTCCATTCTACAGATTTCAAATGGGATATAGGAATTTACCTTTTTAACAAATTTCGCAGATAATTCTGATGTAAGTGACCAAAAGAGATACACTCTGAGACCTACTGCCTAGCGTTTAGCTTGGCTGGAAAGGCAATTATGACAGTTTGAGGATTATTTAAACAATCCACAACTGTGATTGTGAGTTAACAACTGTTAAAAATGGGGGAAAGAAAACATAAAAGAAGTTGTAAAGATATTTGAGTCTGAGGCTTTTACAATGAGACAAATCTAGAAAAGACAAGTAGTAAGTAATACAATTATTTGGACAGTTTAGGGCTATAGATCTATAGCCAAGATTTTGAAGGAAGTGATTCCATTAAGAGGTGTAGTGTAAAGATAGCAGCCAGGTGTTAAGGTGCTGAGAAGGGCATATTGTTACCAAACACAGCAGCTTTCAAAATAACCAAGTGGATAAACTTGTTATTTGTTATTTCACTCTGACGTTAAGATTCATCAATACAGCCAAAGCTTCATGCTCTCCTTTTGATTTTACATACCTAATATTCAAATTCTGGGCAGTTTTAAATTCTGAACTTTTACAAATACTACAAGCTCTTTTCATCCTTGTGTGGTCATATTCAGTTGCCTCACAAATATAATTTGTTTTTAAGCCCTTAGTTAGCTTTGTTCTTGGCAGAGTGAATCAACAGTTCTAGCAACTCTGTGATCTCTACCAGCATCAGGGCCAGTGCAGCTGCTGCATTGGGAATGTTCTACCCAGGTGGCAGCTATAATGGCTCCTCTTCTACACAGCCTCAGAGAGTGAGTTTAAGAGTTTAAGATAACCATGTTTCAAGATGATCAGATCATCAATGGATACAAATTCTACTTTGTCATTTAATGAATAGTCACCACAGAATTATGGTGGGACAATTGAATAATATTGAAGAAGTGGTACATCTTTCTTAAATATCAAATTAATTTTGCACAAAATTTTACTTGAACATAAAGACTCATAGTCAAGTTATAAGGCAATTTCAATGCTTTGAGAAAATATTGAGTATATAGGCTAAGGATAAGGCTTAACGAGCAATGCAATTTAACTGTAAAATATTTATGTTAATGCCAAGTGTCTTTAATAGATTTTCTTAACTCTTCAAATAGCTTGTTAATTGATTTCCTTCTTTTTCAGGCTTGCCCATCTGTAAAATACATCAAAATACATATCTGTAATTAAGATTTGAGAGTGTTCTCAGTTCATATATCAAAAAGTGATAATGCAAAAAATAATATTTTGCCAATTAGTTTTGCCCAGCAAATGACCATTTTTTCTCTATGGAAAAAAGCTATTGGATCTCATAAGAAAACTCATAATCAATGATTTACCCTTGCCCTTTGAATATGTCATGCATATGTCATATCAGTACCAGTATCTGCTAACACTTTCAAGTCCTAGTTCAATAACGTACTATAAGTGTGATCTTGGGAAAAAGTATAATCTTACTGGGTCTCAAATTCCTCAATTGTAAAATGAATTCAATAACAATAACTATATCTTAGGGTTATTTTGAGAATTAAGTAAGATAATACATGTAAAAGTGCTTAGCACAGAAGCAAGCAAATCAGCCAGCTTGAGCCCACTGGAATGGCAGCCCCATCTATGAAAGAAAGGTAGGTTTGCTGGGGAGCCCGGGATGAGTACTGGAAGTGCTTAGACGAGAACACCAAGGACTCTTCTCAGTGCAAGAAGTTAAGAAGCTCATTTGAATCAAGCTGTCTACAACAGTGGATACAATACTTTGATAAAAGACGAGACTACTTAAAATTCAAAGAAAAATTTGAAGCAGGACAATTCCAGCCTTCAAAAACAACTGCAGAATCCTAAGCTGTTCCTGAATTTTAAAAAAGGTTGAAAGCATTCTTTTTGGACATTCAAAAATGCTCCATTGACTATGGGTCAATAATAGTTTGAATCATGGTAAACATCAATACTTGTTCTTAAATATAACTCTTAATAACTACACTGATCAAATAACAGAAGATATTGAAACTATGAAGACTTGAAATAAAATGGTATAACATATCCTTAGTTTTAGTAAGGAATCTATATTTGAAGAAAAAGAAAATTAAAGTCTATTATAAAAACATGCATATATTTCTTTCTATTTTTCTTGTTTTGGTTGGAGAGTGAGTAGTAGGGTGAGTAGTAGGCCCATTATGACACTGTCATTGTGTGTTCCTGGGAGTTGGCATTTTAATACAGGCACTGAAAAATGAGGATTGGAGGAAACCTGAACTTAAAATATACAGATAATATAATAAAGGGCTTCCACACAAAATCTACAGCTAATATTATGCTCAATGATGAAAGAATGCATGCTTTCTAAGTTAAAGATGTCCTCTCCCTACTCCTATTCAACACAAGAAATTCTAACCAATGCAATAAGGCTGGGAAGAAAAAAAAAGCATACAAAATGGAAAAGAAGAAATAAAAGTGACTCAATCACCAGTTTTGACAATATGGTTATCTTGTTAGAAAATCCCAAAGAACTGACAAAAAAAGCTCTTAGAACTAAGAAGTGGCTTTTAGGGAAGTCAGCAGATAACAAGCTCAATAGACAAAAGAAAATCGTATTTCTATATACCAGCATTTGGAATTAAAAAAAGGAAAACACAATCCATACAAAAAACAGCTCAATTGGAAAGAACTGTATCCAGAATCAAAGAAAACAAATAACCCCTTTTCAAAAATGGATAAACGATATGAACAGATACTTCTCCAAAGAGGATACACAACTGCAAATAAATATAAGTATATGAAAGATGCTCAACATTTTTAGATGTAAGAGTAATGCAAATTAAAACCACAATATATCATTACACCTATTAGAATGGCTTGAATAAAAAAAAGTTGACATTACCATGTGCTAGGAAAGATGCTAAACAGCAGGAACTCGCATTTATTGCTGGTGGGAATAGGAAATGGTAAAGCCACTTTGGAAAGCAGTTTGGCAGTTTCTTATAAAGTAAAATATATACTTACCTTGTGATCCAGCCATCCCATTCCTTGGTATTTCACCAAATTAATTAAAAACTTACGTTCACACACACACACACACACACACACACACAAAGTGCTTAGCACAAAGCCTGTTAAAGGAAGCACAATAAATATCAAAATCATTATCATCGTCTTCAACACAGATTAAGAGAAAGACACCAGATACACCATATAAGTAAACAGGAGAAAACAAAAATCACAATTCAAGAAAAGATCTAAGTAAAGCTATCTGATTGACATAGCTTGGTTTGTAATAAAGAATGGCTGGATCAGTAAATAGTACTTCAGAAAATTTTAGTATATAAAATATATAATTAGTATTTAAAATATATAATAGTACTAAAATAGATCATTTTAGTAATAGAAAAATTATATCACTTGTTTGGAGATAAAACCAATACTTTCATGGTTACAGATTTGAAAATCAATTTCAATTACATATTTTTCTTCTCTTGGCTAATGCCTCATGACCGGGTATATGTTTTCTCCTCTCAAAACTTTCTACTTTTCTCCTTCATTCCTACATCATGCTTCTACAATTCCTAGTTTTTTATCCTTCTACTTTTGAATCCAGTAGAAGGCTTTTGATTGAAACTTTCCATATAAACCAGGGTAGATACAACAGCATAAGGGATCAAGAAATTATACTCATTTAATATAACAGGAATATATATTTTAAGTCTACCAAATTGCAAGTTGCTTATCTCTTCTATTCCCTCATTTCTTCTTTCTTAAGATGAAATGTCAACACTGGCCTAAGGGAATAAATCATAAAATGCTAAAAGATGCTTTAATAATGCACTAATGGATGCTAAATCAAAGAAATACTGTGGGGAACTGAGTCTTCCATGTTGCCTGAGGCATATCTGGGGTGGTGGCTTAGAACGCTGAGCCACAGGCCTGCATAGAATGCCATGCAGGCCCGCCCTGTAAAGATGTGTGTCTTGTGACTACCATTGTCTTAAACCTAGACTGTATGCACCTGATGTAAACATAGGTCTCTGGTGGGCTCTCCCCCACCTGAGCACCTTTAGCATATACACCTGATCTTCTGAAATAACTAGCTGGAGCAAGGCTGCATTGTCGTCCACTTAGCACGAGATGCAAGTGGGCCCCCTGCTCCCTTAATTCTTAGCTCTGTGTCCGTGTCTCATTCCTGCGTCGCCCTGTCAGCAATAAAATACCATGACAAAAAAAAAGTGACATTGAAAAATGTCCTGTAGTAAGTTTCCAGATATTTCAATCTTTAAAAATGCTAATGTATACAGTAAGTACGGCCAGTATATTTTGCTAAATCAAACTGCAGAAAAAATTTAGGAATTTTGGCTTTTCTGTAAATATCCTTTTCTGTTTAAAAAGGTTAATCTTACAACAGAAAGTTGCAGAGCTGATTACTAGAAAATACCTCTATCTCTGCAGCATGCTGCACTGTTCTGCAGCAAGTCTTTATATTCTGCAAAATGATCATGCTGCAGTAGTTTATCATGGTCTTTGTTCTGCAAACAGACAGTTCTACTATGTATTAAAAATTCCCTTTACTTCCTTTAGGAAATTTGCTTAAATTGTCATTTTGAGGTAGTTCATGTCTACAATTGCAATTTATTCAAATAGAAGAGTTAAGTAATTTTAAGCAATTTATACTGATTTTGTATAGTAGGTATTGATATTTAATTTAAATTAATACAAAGAAGAAAAACAAAATACCAATTAAAATGCTTCCTTTTTAGTAATCAAAAGAGAAGACATCATTATATGGAATTATTGGAAAAGGCTAAAACCAAATTTGAGCTATCAAATTTTAGCACAATGACAGTTGGTACTCTGTTATAGCCAAACTCTGTTCTACATCATCTGTGGCACAGACTACTAAATTTGCCCTAGTATCTGTTCTTGCTTTCTTCCTCTACTAGAAGAATCTCCAAGATTTAGCTAGATACAGGGCTATCCAGTTTACCTCAGAATAACCAACAAAGATGGAAAAAATTCTAAAAATTAAGATTTTACTCTATCTTAATTTCATTCAAACCACCAAACCACTAAGAATATTTTCAAAGCCAAGATTTTCCCAATTTTTTCTGACCTTTTGTTCAAAGATAAATTTCACACCATTTCTTTCCAAGCAATGTACTACGTTTCCTTAGCCTGAAGAAGATGCTGTCACTGCATAATTATGAACAAATGCAAACATAAAAGAAAAAAAAATTTAAGAGAAATAGACAAAGTTATTAAATAAATCTGTGATATTACTGAATTGAAAGAAACAGCACCTAGAGTTGAAATTATCACAGATACCTTCAATACCTAATTTCCTTTAAAAGAGTAAAAGGAATTTCAATATGAGATAAAAGCTAATTTTCCATAGTCCATTAATGATTAAGATGATAAAAAATTTTATTAACTTTTATTCTATTTATTTTATTTCTTAAC
The DNA here is from genome assembly GCF_015220235.1 of Choloepus didactylus. Taxonomy (NCBI): domain Eukaryota; kingdom Metazoa; phylum Chordata; class Mammalia; order Pilosa; family Megalonychidae; genus Choloepus; species Choloepus didactylus. The sequence goes on along the minus strand of NC_051312.1, from coordinate 119,276,250 downwards.
AGATAAGCTATGATGTACAACAATTAAAATCCACCTTTAGAAACCATTTATAGGGAAAGTCACCAAATCCTTAACTGATTAAAAAAAAAATAGCACTCACACCCTCATATGTATGTATGTTCTTCCTACTATGGAAGCACATAAGGCTTTCTTATTCAGAGGGCCAGTGGATTAGAGAGATATTTAGAAGAAATTCAAAATTTTCAGAAGCCCCCCCTTTTATAAACGTATATAACCTTACAATAATTCTACCTTTTCTACACGCATAATTTTATAATAGCTCTACCTTATGATATAAGGAAATGATATGGAAATACTTTTATGATTGTGATATATGAAAATTATAAAGAAGTTATTCAGTTGCAGTCATTCAGAAGCATATGTTACTATTAATTATATTTATATGCATGATAATATATGCATATTTTCTTAATGTATCAATTTACTTATTTATTACTTCCTGGGGGCTTTACAGGTTCTGAAATCTTCCTGAAATCACAAAATTTTGTGTGTATGTACATGCATCTATTTTTCTAAGGAGGGAATTCAGATTTCAGGTACAGATTCAAAATAGGGTTCAGTATGAAAAAGAGTTAAAAACCACTGCCCTAAACTATGATTTTAAATGGTTTTGATGTTTTGGTGAGTAAATCATAATTTAGTTGAACACTTTCCTACTGTTAGCTATTTAGATTTTATAAAATGTTGCTCTAGAAATAATGTAGCAATGAGCATCACGGTACCTTTATTTCAGGTCATTTACTAAGGATAAATACTTAGACATGGAACTTCTATGCCACATTATAATATTGCGTAGACTGCCTTCTGGGTTCAGACAGACTATGTTCAGGTCAGCTATGGGCTCAGTGATGCAGTTAACAGGCAATATGTGAAAGTATATATGAATGGTGTAGCAGAATTTCTTCATATGGTAGTAAATGGTACAGAAGAGATCTCACCCCTAGTCAAACAGTATAAAAAGGTAGTAGACATAAGGTTCTGAATTCCTCTGCCAATAGCAAAAGAAACTATCCAAATTAATGCACACAGAAAAAGACATGAAAAAATAGAAAACCTCAGTAAGCAGTACGACAATATCAAGCAGGTAATGAGTCCCAGAAGAAACTGTAGACAAAAAACTTTCAAATTTCATAAAGATTATAAACCAAAAGATTCAAGAATCTCAATGAACACTAATAACAAGATTAAAAAAAACTACACCATAATCAAACAATTGAACCAGTTATAAAATGAATATATAAAGCAAAGAAAAAAAAAGACATACTTAGTAGAGGAACAAATATGAGAATGATCTAAACACTACAAACATTAAAAGTATAATAATAAAAATTATGAACAATGTTATACAATACACTTGATAATTTAGATGAAAAGGAAAAATTCATTTAAATACATATAAATTATCAAAACTGACACAAGGGAAACAAAAAAAATATGAATAGCCAGATAAAATTTAAATAACTGAATTTGTAATTAAAAAGTCTTCCAATAAAGAAATGGCTTTACTGGTGAATTCTACAAACATTGAAGAAAAATAATGCCAAATTCTACATAAATGCATGCAGAAAATACAGAGGAAGAAAGACTTCACAATTAATTTTAAAAGGAAGCATGATCCTAATATCAAAAGTTAGACATATATATTATAGAAAATAAAATTAAACACTAATATCCTTTACGAACATAGAAGCAAGTATCGTTAACAAAATATTAGCAAATTAAATCTACTAAGTGGGATTTACCCAAGGAATGCAAATTCATTTTAACATTGAAAATCAATCAACTTAAATAACCATAACTATAGAAAACAGGAGAAAAATCATACAATCATTTCAATAGATAAACATAAAGCATTTGACATAAGGCAATACCCAGTCTTCATAAAATCTCTCAGGAAGTAGGAATTGAAGTAAATTTTATCCATCTGATAAAGACTAAACATTATACCTAACATTATACCTGATGGTCTGAATGTTTTCCCCCTAAGATAGAGACAAGGCAAAGTTCACTCTCCAGTGCTATTCAATATTTACTGGAGATCCTACTCAATGTAAAAAGGCTTAAAAACAAACAAACAAACAAACAAAATTCATACAGATTAGAAAGGAAGAAGTAAAACTGCCTTCAAATGCAAACAGATTGTTGACATAAAAGACCCCAAAGAAGATACAAAAAATTTATTAGAACTGGCAATTTAATTTAACAAGGTTATAGAATAATAATACCATTTATAATAGTATCAGAAAAGACAAAACACTTAAAATATATTCAAAAGATCACAGGGAGATATTTTAAGAATCTAAAAAAAGAAAGTATCCCCACATTCAGTATTCAGTAAATTCAATACTGATATTTCAATCTCCCCCATTTCATCTCTAGACACAATGCAAGCCCAGCCAAAATCCAGCAAGCTTTTTTTTTTTTTGAGTAGAAATTGACAAAACTCTAAAATTTATATGGAAAGTCCTATAATAGCCAAAACAATATTGAAAGAGAATAAACTTGGAAGGCTGTAGATTATCAGATTTCAAGAATTACTACAAAGTTAAGTAATCAAGACAGTGTAGTACTGGCATACCAGTAGACAGATAGATGAATTAAACAGAACAGTGAGTCTATAAATACATCCACATATATATGATCAGCTGATTTTTTTGAATTTCATTTTACTGAGATTGTTCACATACCATACAATTTTCCAAAGATCCAAAGTGCACAATCAACTGCCCACGATACCATCATACAGCTGTGCATCCATCACAATTTATTTTTTCAATTTTTAGAACATTTTCATTATTCCAGAAAAGAAATAAAGATTAAAAAAGAAAACTAAAATCCTCCCATATCCCTAAACACCCCCCTCCATTATTGACTCATAGTATTTGTAAAGTACATTTGTTGCTGTTGCTGAAAGAATGTTAAAATACTACTAACTGTAGTACATAGCTTGCAATATGTATCTTTTTCCCTATATACTCCTCTATTATTAACTTTTAGTTATAATGTCATATATTTGTTCTAGTTCATGAAAGAGATCTATAATATTTGTATAGTTAATCATAGACATTGTCCACCACAAGATTCACAGTTTTACACATTCCCATCTTTTAACCTCCAACTTACCTTCTGGTGACATATGTGACTCTAAACTTCCCCTTTCCACCACATTCACACACCATTCAGCACTATTAGTTGTTCTCATAATAACATGCTACTGTCACCTCTATCCATTTCCAAACACTTAGGTTCAACCTAGTTGAACATTCTGCTCATAATAAGCAATGGCTCCCCATTCTTTAGTCTCTTTCTATATCCTCGTAACTTATATTTCATGTCTATGAGTTTAAATACTATATCAGTGAGACCATGCAATATTTGTCCTTATGTGTCTGAATTATTTCACTCAATATAGTGCACTCAAGATTTCTCCATCAACCCATTTTTTTTAAGACAGTTTTGTTCACCCACCATACTTTCCGTCCTAAGTAAACAATCAGTGGTTCCCTGTATAGTCACGTATTTATGTATTCACCACCATAACCACTATCTATATAAGGACATCTCCATTCCTTACACAAAGAAGGAGGGAGAGTCAAAGAAGGTAGAGAGACAAAAGAAAAAGAAAAAGGAAAAAACATGACAGATAAGCAACAAAAAGAAAGACAGAATTAAACTAAAGTAGAATAAAAGAGTCAGGCAACATCACCAATGCCAAGAGTCCCATACCCCTCCCTTACAACCCCCCCTCTTATAGGCATTTAGCTTTGGTATATTGCCTTTGCTACATTAAAGGAAGCAAAATACACTGTTTCTGCTAACTATAGTCTCTAGTTTGCATTGGTTGTATTTTTTCCCCAATACCACCCCATTTTTAACACTGCAAGGTTGACATTCATTTGTGCTCCCTCATGGAAAAACATATGTGTACATTTTATCACAATTGTTGAGCACTCTAGGTTTCACTGATTTATACAGTCCCAGTCTTAATCTTTCCTCTTTCCGTCAGGTGTCCCACATGCTCCTAACCTTCCTCTTTCAACCATACTCACAGTCATCTTTGTTCAGTGTACTTACATTTTTGTGTTACCATCACCCAAAATTGTGTTCCAAGCCTCTCACTCCTGTCTTTTCCTATCTGTCTGTAGTGCTCGCTGTAGGTATTTCCTGTAGAGCAGGTATCTTGTTCACAAACTCTCTCATTCTCTGTTTGACAGAGAATATTTTAAACTCTCCCTCATATTTGAAGGACAGTTTTGCTAAATATAGGATTCTTGGTTGGTGGTTTTTCTCTTTCAGTATCTTAAGTATGTCTCAACACTAACTTCTTGCCTCCAGGGGTTCTACTGAGAAATCCACACATAGTCTTATCAAGCTTCATTTGTATGTGATGGATCGTTTTTCTCTTGCCGCTTTCAGGATTCTCTCTTTATCTTTGATGTTTCTTAATCTGATTATTAAGTGTCTTGGCATAGGTCTATTCAGATCTATTCTGTTTGGGGTACACTGCTCTTCCTGGATCTGTAATTTTATGTCTTTCATAAGAGATTAGAAATTTTCATTATTTCCTCTATTATTGCTTCTGCCCCTTTTCCCTTCTCTTCTCCTTCTGGGACACCCATGACACATATATTCATGTGTTTCATGTTGTCATTCATTTCCCTGAGCCATTGCTCATATTTTTCCATTCTTTTCCCTATCTGTTCTTTTGTGTATAGGATTTCAGGTGTCTTGTTCTCCAGTTCCTGAGTGTTTTCTTCTGCCTCTTGAGATCCACTGTTGTATGTCTCCATTGTGTTTTTCATCTCTTGTGTTGTGCCATATATTTCCATAGATTCTGCCAGTTGTTTTTTCAAATTTTCAATTTCTACCTTATATTCGCCCAGTGTTTTCCTTATAGGCTTCATTTCTTTTGCCACATTCCCTGAACTTGTTGATTTGGTTTTTGATTTGATTTAGCATATTTCTTTGAAAATCTTTAATAGATTGTTTCATTAAAGTGAAACAATTTCTCAGCTGTATCTTGATTGAGGTGTAAGTTTGTTCCTTTGACTGGGCCATATCTTCATTTTTCCTAGTGCAGACTGTAGTTTTCTGTTGTCTAGGAATCTGGTTTCCTTGGTTACCCCAATCAGATTTTTCTAGACCAGAATGGGTTCTGATCTCAGAACGGAATTATATTCAGTGTCAAGTTTCCCTGAGGATGTATCTTAGAAAATTGACAGACTTTCCTGTGAGGTCTCTAGCCACTGAGCTTTTCCTAAATGCTCAGCAGGTGGCACCTGTCAGCCTGTCACTCCCAACTGGTGTAAGCAGGTGTGGCCCCTTTAGTTTCTGTTTTGGCTGTCTTCCCCCAGGCTCTAGGGTCTGGTTCTAAAAGGAAATCCAGTAGCAGAGCTGGGCCCCACTTCCTTCCTCTTAGGGAAGAAATACCCCCTAGGGAGTTATCATCTGCATTTGAACAGTTCCTTTATCTCTCTGGCTTATTTCCACCCCAGTCTGGGTCAGAGCACTGTGAACTGAAAATGGCTGAGGCTCTTTTCATTGAGCACCTCAGATTGAGAGAGAGAGAGAAGGGGACAGAAAGCCCCTTTTCAGAGCCAGTCCATGGCCCCCCTGTTTCACCCATCAGTCAAAGGTCATACCTGGTCTTCTGGGGTCCCCCTCCCATGACACAGAAGTCTTCTTGTTCTTTAAGATCAGTTGTCACTAAAAGCCTCTGTCTGCTTGTTAGGGGTTTGTAGCTTGTATTCAGCAGTCCACATTTGTTAATTAAAACCCCAGTTGGAGCTAGGTTGAGCTATTTTCACTTGCTCCAGGAATGTTGCCTTCTACCACAGTGAGGTTTTGCAGCTCAGCCTGCTGTTGGGGAAGGCGGCTTCTGGTGAGTGTCCATAATTTTTACTTACAGATTTTATGCTGTGATCTCAGGCATGACTCCCAATCCAGGTTGGTGTATGATGTGTGGACAATCACAGTTGTCCCCCAGCAGTTATTCCAAATTCTGTACAAATTGTTCCTGGTTGTTTATTAGTTGCTCCAGGGACTAACTAAATTCACTCCTCTCTATGCCCCCTTCCCCAGTCAACTAATTTTTGACAAAGGAACCAATGAGGCAAAGGATAAAGAACATTTACAACTGAATAGTAAGACAACTAAAAACAGTTTCTTTAAAAATTCACAAGATTGCTCAGAAGCATCAGTAAAAGATGTATAAATGGCCAATAAAGACATTGGAAGCTGCTCAATTATTAGTAATCAGGAAAATGCAAATGAAACTCATAATGAAATACCATTTCACATCAGCACTAAACTTGTAAATAAAGTTTATGATCTATGAAAACAAAAAGCATATTTAACAAATCATTAAGTACTAGACAAAAAAAAATAGATGTTACCAGCAATTAGAAAACAATGACATGCTGGTAAAGGTGTAAGGATATGGCATTTCGGTACAAATTCATGTCATCCATTATCAATTGTATCTTATCTAGTTTATCAGTAATCAATTCCCTCTGACAAACTATGACCACAGACACTTATCTAAACTTATTCCACTTTCTTGAACTTCTAAACTCAGCTTTTATTACTTTAAGGAGTAAATCGAAAAACCAAGGGCATGAGAGCCTTCAAACTTCCCCCTCTCCACCTTATAAGACCTCTTTATCTTTACTTATATTATTTTACATCTTCTCTGAGAACAATTATCATGTCTGCTTTGCAAGGTTAACATATCTGTCCAAGTCTCCCATAGGACCTTATTTCCATCATCAGCCCATCTCTTGCACATTCAATCTCTACTTCTAAAGTGGTTTCTTTGTTTTAGTCAACTAATATGTTTAAGTCTCCAATACTCTTAAAATTGTTTTCCTAAACCTGCAGCTTACTCAAAACACTTGCTTTAATCAGTAAGATCAACAAAAGAAATGTTATACATCCAATTGATTATATATGCCATAATCCTTGCAATCTGGATAACAATATTCTTTTTCCAAAGGTCACAGAAATATGTGAATCTCCAACTCTAATCCTCAATTGAGATTTTTATTATTTCATTTTCTTTCCACCATTAACTTATTATTTATAACTTGTAAAAAAGAAAAAAACAGTGGTTGCCCTAGAGCTTACAGTATACATCTTTAATCAGAGGCAATCTTCAAATAATATTATAAAGTTTCACATATTGTGTAAGAACCTTATAACACTATATTCCCAATTCTTCCCTCTCAACCTTTGTACTGTTGTTGGCATACATTTTACTTTTATCTATACTATAAATACACAAATGATTGCAACTGTTATTGCTTCAAGCAGTTATATTTTAGAGGAATTAGAATAAAAAATTTAGTTTCACTTCATTTATTCCATCTCCAGAGTTCTTTATTCTTTGTGTAGATTCAATATTCTGCCTGGTGTCATCTACCTTTTGCCTGAAGAATTTCATATAAAATTTATTGTAGATTAAGAAAGCTGGCAATAAATTTTCCTTTTGCTTGTCTAAAAAAAGACTTTGTTTCTTCTTCTTTCTGAAAATTTTCTGGATACAGAATTCTGGGTTGACAGTAATTTTTTTTATTCAGCACTTTAAAGTTACCATTCCATTGTCTTCCCACTAAATGGCTTCTGATATGAAGTCTACGGTAATACTTATCTTTGTTCATCTGTATGTAAAACTCTTTTTATCCCTCTGGCTGCTTTCAGTATTTTCTCTTAGTCATGTTTTCATAAGTTTTAATGTGATATGCCTAGGTATGTTTGTTTTTATGTTTTTTTGAGGTGGGGTATTCAGATTGTTCTCTCATTTTGTGTTTCTGAATTATAGTCCACTATTAATTTTAGGAAATTCTTGGCTATTATTTCCTTAAATATTTCTTCCACCCCCTGTCTCTCTTCTTTTGGGATTCCAATTAGGCAATTATTAGATCATTTGGCATTATCCCACAACTTGTGGATGCTTTGCTGTTTTTTTCCCCCAGTCTTTTTTCCTCTTTGTATTTTAGTTTGGGTAGCTTCTATTGACCTATCATCAATTTCACTGTTCTCTCCTTGACTGTGTCAAGTCTATTGATCAGCTTGTTGAAGATATTCCTCATCTCTGTCAATGTGTTTATTTCTAGAATTTTCACCTTATTCTTTCTTGGTTTCCATATCTCTGCTGAAATTAACCATCTGATCTTTCATGATGTCCACCTTTTCCATTAGAACCTTTACCCACAAATCACAATTATTTTAAATTCTTTTGTCTTAGTTTCTTAGAGCTGCTGTAAGAAAGCAAGAGGCTTAAAACAAGAGAAATTTATTGCCTCACAGTTCTGGAGGCTAGAAATCTGAAATCAAGATGTCAGTAGGGCCATGTTCTCCGTGAAATCTGTAAAGGATAGTCCTTTCTTGCCTCTTCTAGCTTCTACTGTTTGCCCAGAATCCTTGGTATTCCTTGGCTTACAGCTGCCACACTTCAATCTCTGTCATCACATGGCATCCTCCTCTTACATCTACCTCTGTGTCTAAATTTCCTCTTCTTATAAGGACATCAGTTGTATTGGGACAGAGCTCACCTTAATCCAGTTTGGCTTCATCTTAACTAATCACATCTTCAAAGACCCTGTTTCCAAATACAGTCACATTTACAGACACCAGGGAATAGGACTTCAGTTTTGTTTTTTTGTTTGTTTTTTTTTGGTGGGGGGAGGAGGGCTCAATTCAACCCATAACATCCCTGTTAAGTCCAACATCTATGTCATAGCTGAGTATACTTCTGATTAATTTGTTTTTTAAAGTATTTTGTATTTTCCAATATTTTCATATGCCTTGTAATTTGTTGCTGAGAGCCAAACATCTTTGTAAACAGTAGAGACTAAGGCAATTTTAATGCTTGGAAACTGACATGCCTTTCCTTCTGATAGGCCTCTAGAATGGGGTTTTGCGTTAACCAAGTCAAGATACGGGCTGGATTTGACAGCTGTTCATATCATTACCCTTAGTACATTACAGATTCCAAACTGCTCTATAAAATCCTATTATTTAGGATGGGGGATGACTTGATAATGGGTTTTAATCAATAACTGTTCCACCCTCATGTTTAGGTCTTCTCTTCATTCTGTGCCTCAGACATTATCTGTCTCTTGTGACTCTCAGTAGTAGACCACTATTATTTGTTACTCAATGTTTGTTAGCTCATTCTCTGTTGTTCTAAGCCTCAGACTTAGCCAGGTACTGTGTCCCTGAGTCTCAGAGACATGATCTTCTCATTGCCCCTTCCCTTGTTCCTGCTGTAGTTCAATCAGTGATAGAGGGTTTTTTGTTTGTTTTTGTTTTTGTTTTGTCTGCACTTTTGCAATTCATCTGCAGTGAAATCACTGCCACTTTTACTGACACTTGCCAGTCTGTTGATGGAGGATGGAGGATAGCAGCATTCTCTGTTGTTCTAAGCTTTGGTCTTAGGTAGACAATATGTCCATGGATCTCAAGGATGTGGCCTCAGTCCTCTTCTCTCTGCCCAACTGCAGTTCTGGGGCCAGCACAGATTTTTGCACCTCACAGAGGGGTAGAGGTTTCCTTCTCTAGTCCCTTAACCCAGCTACAAGGAGTTTTCACCAGTGCCCTAAGGGCAGTAGGTTTTTCTTTTGTCTCCTCCCCCCACCCTCACACCTCCACCCAGTTTAAGGTTGTGTTCCAAAAGAGCAGAGGGGCAGAGTTCTTTGCCCCTTCTTTTCCTGTAGTGGCTATGTTCCTCTCCCCAGGGCCTCCACCACAGAGCTTTCTCCGTACTCTCATCATGTAGAATCCATGGACAAAAAGCCTACAAGAGAGGCAAATTCACCCTATATCTGTAGCCGCCACTCTAGCCAATATGCTAGCTGATTACTAGTGTCAGCTGCGTCTGCCCCAGGTAAATAAATGTTTATTTCCCATCACTCTCTGCAGGAACCTGTTTCTCCCTAGCTTTTTGTTAGCTGTTGCCCTACAATCTCATTTCTGATAGATCCATAAGAAGTCTTGAATTTGCTATTTTCAGCACTCTATCTACCTGAACAGAAACTGAAAGTAGGTTTACTTATTATTGTGTACAATGGTCTTTCTTCTTTTGCTCCAAATATGGCCACCATCAGGTATAAACTTCCAAAATTTCAATTTACTTAATCCAATGAAAAGAGAACTCTTTTCACCTTGGTGTCTGAATATCAATCCATGCAGTGAATCTGACTGACCCTGCTGGTACTACATGCTGCCTTCATCAGGGAGATCAGAGTACTGTGACTGGCCAACTTTGGTTCACAGAGAAGAGATGGAAGAGAATTGTCATTAACAATATCCTAACAGAACCAAGTAAAATAATGGGAACTATTATTTATTGAGAACTATTTTGATACAGTATATATATATATCTGAGTAGATAAAAATCAATATCTATCCTCTACACAAGATAGTGCCTCAACTTGATAAACAAGGACATACTTTAAAGAAAACACTTCAGGGCTTAATTGATGAAACAATAGGATTTTGAATATCAACTTGATTTAGTTTAGCTTTCATTTTGTCAAACAAAATCTATTTTATTTAACAAAACAATAAGCTGTAGGCATATCACTCTTTTCTTACTTTATAAAAAATTATAGGTTCAAATGTTCCTAAATCTGAAATTGTAACAGAAGTATAATTTCTTTTCTGCTTTAGAAATGTCTTTGGCAGAGCTTCCTCTAGTCTAATCTTAAAGCTTTCCTTGTGTACTCAAACTCTTGGGCAAATTCTGTGCAAAAATTTGAAAAAAATTATCTTCCACTAATTCATGCAAGAAATTCTTCAGCAATTTTAAGTGAAAGTGCATATATTTATCTGGATATAAATTAATGTGATAGATACTTAAATAACTAGAATACTTGCTTCTACTTTACCACTATACTACAGAAGGAGACTTTTACTCATTTCTCTCCCTACACTAGACTCAACTACTTCAAAATGGAGACTACTTTTATTCATCGCTACATTTCTTAAACCTATTTAAATGTCAAGATACACTGGGGACAAATAATGTTGGACAGCATATATAAACAAATGTCACTTGGCTGAAAAAGGAATTGCAATGTAATGGTTGGCTTAAACAATGGGAATTTATCAACGAGAGTTCTGAAGCTTGAAGAAGTCCAAAATCAAGATGTCGTCATGGTGATGCTTTCTCGCAGAAGACTGTGGTATTCTGACGCTGGTTGCCAGAGATCCTTGGTCATTAGCTTTTCTGCTCACATAGCAATGCACATGGTGGCCTCTCCTGGCTTCTCAGTTCTGCTGACTTCCAGCCTGACAGCTCCCTATGGCTTTCTCTCTGTGTGTCACCTTCCCTATAACGCCTTCAGTAATAGGATTAAGACCCATCTTGATTACACCTTAACTGAAGTAACCTCAGCAAAAGGTCCTAATTACAAGGGTTCACACCCACAAAAATGGATTATGTTTAAGAACATGTTTTTCTGGGGGTACACAGCTCTAAGCCAACACATGGAGACAAACATAAATACTTTGGATGAGGTATTGAACAAAGGATTTAAATAAATAAAAAGTGGTGGCAAGGTCAGTATCAGAAATGAGGTAAGGAAAGGAATTTTGAAATGTCTCTGCTCAAAAAGCTAATAGCAAGAATATTTTGAAAGGATTTTGTTTTCAAATTAAACCAAACAGACAATATTTATAATTGCTTTAATGTAAATAAAAATACTTTAAAGCAATACTCATTAATAGAAACTACTAAGGGGACAATCAGCTAACAGGCATTGGTAAAAAAAAGATACATTCTCGCTTTCTGGACCTGGCCAAGCAAGAGACACCATCATAGGAGTTGACATCCGCCACAACAAGGACCAAAAGGTTTTGCACAAGGAGCCCAAGAGCAAAATACACCTGATGCTGTTGATAAAGCTGTAGAGGTTTATTCTGGTTAGATGAAGCAACTCTTCAACCAAGTTGTGCTAAAGAGATTGTTCTCAAAGATGAAGCTTCATGGACAAGAAAACAAAGCAGCTGTGGTATGGGAACCTAATAGATAACATGGGTTCAGGAGGTGCCTAAACTGGAGGTATGTTCACTGTGTGTGAGCAGCCAGCCCTGGAGCCTCATGTACAAGGGCAAGGACCAAAGATCCTCATGTTCAACCAGCTGGCACTGGACTCTCCCTAGGGCTGCTGCACCATCCTACTGTGTTCCCCACCAGGGCCAGGAAGTATACAGGCATTTCAGCAAGGCACCAGGAACCCCACAGAGCCATACCAAACCCTACATCTGCTCCAAGGGCCAGAGCACCAAGGGTTTGAGCATATTGGAAGCCAATGACTAATCCCAGATCCTCTGTTGTTATTAAAACGATTTTTGGATGCTGGGAAAATAAAAAAGGATACATTCTCTACCCTTGAGTAACTCACAATTCTGTAACAGGGTTCAAAAATAACAGGGTCCAGACTCTTCCAAAATCTATAACAACTTCTCCCTTAATCTTGTATTTCTGGTAAATTACCACCGTTTCTGCTTTCCCTTTAACTTTTTTGGCAGACACAGGTTTTGGTAAGTACCAAAATCCCTAAATTAATAACTCACATTCAATTCCACCACTTTTTCACCCTCATCTTTGCCCCAAACCACTATGATTTAATTTCTACCCTCCACCACTATCCAAAGCCCATGACTTATTTTCAGCTGTAACTAATCAATCACTAGCACTTAGCCCTCTATTCCCACTCTACTAACAACCAACACTACCTCTTCTGCATTCCTGAGCAAGTATCATAAATGTGACTCTCAGTGTCACTTGGTGTGAAAAATCTCTAAATATGCTTTATATATATGTTTTATTGATTCAAGTACTTACACAAGATTTATAATCATGAAAAATAAAACATTGTTATAATTGATACACTGTGCAAGCTGTGAATTTTTGAGGATAAAATGATAAGTACTTTTAAACAGTTAAGTAAATAAGCAAGGAAATAGGGTGAGAGTTCATACAAATATTGAGAAAGTATATGTTACTAGATAACCTACATAAGAATGTTATTATATCTTCTTTTCAACCAACAAATATTTATAAAAATTGAAATAAGGCAAGACAAAAATAGGTCAGATTAGATCACATTGAAATAAATTTTGGAGAATTGTTTGGTATACTAGAGAGAGTAAAGAGTAAGTACGAAGCCTGGATTATCTCAGGTATGTCTGGGAATATGACTTTGAAAGCTGTCTTCTCACAATACTATTTCTTTAGAAACTACAGAATTAAGACAAATGTGGAATGTTTTATTTGACTGGTTTGCTATGAAACCCCTGATCTCTGGAACTGCACTGAGACTGGGGAGCTGCATATTGGCATGCAAACCCAGTACCTACATGGAAAAAAAAAAGGAACAGGAAATTGGTGGGAAACGAAGGCTATGGCCTCTCAGTGCCAAGATGACCACACACACTCTAGGCTCTTGTCAGTGGCAACCGTATGTGGCCCAAGACAAAAGAAGCTGTGTACTTAGGTAGGTATTGGGCCTCCTATAAGATGAAGATGCTGAACTTTCTATATTTCTTGTCCTGAATCCTTTCCTAAAGCTAAATAAATATAGCATTCAATTAAAGCTATTTTATCTAATGCGTTTGACTACCAGTTCAAATCTGTGACCAACATTGTGCTAGTACAACCAACATTTGTACCACTAAACAAAACAGTCTTTAAGAACCATATTTAACTTTCAATTATCCATTTAGGCCATGTTCCTTCAAGAAAAAAAAAAAAATTTCTATTTGAAAATTCTTCCCATCTTGTGAGGATGAACAAAAAGCAGAATATCAACTCTACTACCTCAAAAATTATATTTAAAAAAAAGAAAAATTCCATGACAAATCTTCAATTCTAGCCTCCAAAAAGGCATATAAGGAAAATTTAAAATAAAGAAAATCTTACAGAAAAGTAAGGTACCCCCAGATATTTAACTTGTTTACTAACACAGTTGAAAGTAAGGGTGATTCGGTATCAAAAATATGCAATGTTGTGACCAGAGGAGAAATATAGCAGCTGAAAAGGTTGAGAAATTAAGCTCATGCACTTTACTGTAAAACTACTTAAAATTTGACTGTTAAAATTCTAATAAAATTTATAAGAATATTTTAATTTTTTGACAAAAATTAGATTTATTTCTATATCAGATTTTTTTTTTCTAGGCTACTGACACTAGGCTTTGGCTGAATGTTTACTGTAACACTCAGTTATCTGGGGTTTGGTGAAAATGTGTGTTGGGGATGCATCCATGATTCAGTTCACAACCACCCCCCTTCTCTAGAAACTACCCTTAAAACAAAGAGTTGGGTCTCTAAGGCTATAATCTATTCTATGTTGCCCTGTTCCCTTCACTTGACATTTGATCCAAGCACTGCTAAATAAGTTTCTCTCAGAAACTGAATGACAGTAAGACTACAAGTGGTGAGAGCCATGTTATGTTAGTAACAGGGCTTTAAAGAGAAGGCTTGAGAGGCTTGGGCTGGGTAGGATGGTGGCAGTTTCCTCTGGTTGCACGTCTGGGGCGAGCAGCGGCCCTACGAATCCTGTCAGTGTCCGGGAGGTGTTTGCCCAAGTTTCTCCCACCCTGGGGATCTGGATGGATTCTGTTTTGGGGGCTGGAAGGAGATGTTCAGTAAGGGTCCCACTAAACCCCAACTCTCCTGAGCCTCCCCTCCTGAGCCCCACAGAAAACTTCTGAGGTTTCTGTGAGGTTTATGGAGTGACCAGTTCAGGCTTCTTAACCAACTGTCACCATAAGAAGAAAACTTCTGAAACATTTTACGTGCAGTGATTTGGGACTAAGCAAGCAACTTTTAAACTTATATAATAATGTTTTACTATTTGCAAAAATGGCTGTTATATTTTTCCTTCCCAGTTCCTATACTTCTTTGCTTCCTCTTCTTGACCTAATGTACAGACTAAATCCTCCAGTATAATGTTGAAGAGAAATGGTATTAGCAGACATTCTTTGCTTCTCCTAGTTGTGTGTGTGTGTGTGTATGCGCGTGCGCACGTGCGCAAGCCCCCCCCATCCAGGTTCATTTAATTGGTTTTTACAGATTGAGATTTTCCACCCCACCCAGATAACATTTATTTCCAGTTCACTCTGACATTTTTTACAGCCCTTTGGAGCTGCATGGCAAAGTGTGTTGGTGAGGGCAGGGAGCTAGATGATATTACTTAGCCTTTATCTCTGTGAAACTACCAAAAATACTGCTTAGACTCTTAAGCCTTTTTTCTTAGAAAAGGGCATCAAATGCCAGGCTGATTCCACTGCATTGTGCTGTGTTGGTTCTCCTTTGCTACCTCACCTTTCACATCCATGTTACCTTTACTTCACAGAAGAAAAGCATATCTCCCCCATACTCAAGATATTATATTTTATAATCCCAAGGTTAAAAGCCTCTGGGGCATCAAACACCAGGACAGTTAGAA
This sequence comes from Choloepus didactylus, assembly GCF_015220235.1. NCBI lineage: Eukaryota > Metazoa > Chordata > Mammalia > Pilosa > Megalonychidae > Choloepus > Choloepus didactylus. The sequence goes on along the minus strand of NC_051312.1, from coordinate 119,260,772 downwards.
ATATTGGAGGCCTTGACTTAAGTTGATTGCCCAGAAGGACTGACAAAATCTGGGCCCGGAGGGAATGTATCACAGAAAATAAACTTGCTTTTTGGTCTACAAGGTCCTGGCTGCACAGTATCAAGAGAGATCAAGTGAAAGAAGTAAGAGGAGGATGCAGGACTTAGATATCATCATTTCATGGGACACCCTTTACTGGACACAGAATTCTGAACAGAAATTTAGGGCAGATCCAGTAGAGACTAAAAAGAAAGTATCCCACTTACTGCTCATTTCTCAAGAACAGAAGAAAATAACCAAGACCCAGGAATCATTGACATTTGATAATGTGGCTGTGGAGTTCACCTAGGAGGAGTGGCAGCTACTGGGCCCTGCTCAGAAGGACTTGTACTGGGATGTGATGTTGGAGAACTATAGCAACCTGGTGTCACTGGGGTATCAAGCAAGAAAACCAGATGTACTCCTCGGGTGGGAACAAGGAGAACAACCATGGATGGTAGTTGAAATCCATAGACAAATCCATCAAGAAATTGAGAGAGTTGATGATCTGCCAGGGCATTCACAAAATCAAAGAATGCTAAAGAGAATGGAACAATGTCATGAACATAATGCATTTGTAAATACTGTTCATCAGAACAAAACTCATTGTCCTTTAAGGCTAAATCATGACATGTTTGATTTACATGGAAAAATATTGAAATCATATTTAGGTTTAGTCAATCAGAACAGAAGCTCTTTAATAAAGGAGACTGCTGAGTTTAATGGAAATGGGAAACCCTTTCTCCATGATAACCACGAGCAAAGTCATACTGAAAATAAATTCTTTGAAAGTAGAAAAACAACCAGCACTAAGTCACAGCTCCTTAACCAGCAGAAAACTTGCAAAATATAGAAAACCCATGAATGTACTGAATGTGGGAAAGCTTTCACCAAGAAGTCTCAGCTCACTGAACATAACAGAATTCATACAGGAGATAAACCCCATGGATGCAATGAGTGTGTGAAAGCCTTCACCACTAAATCTCAGCTTACTGAACATCAGAAAACTCATACAGGAAAGAAACCCCATGTATGCAGCATATGTGGGAAAACCTTCCTCAGGAACTGTCAGCTTAATGAACATCAGAACATGCATACAGGAAAGAAACCTCACATATGCTGTATATGTGAGAAAGCATTCTCCAGAAAGTCCTGCCTAATGGAACATCAGAAATTTCACAAAGGAGAGAAGCCCCATGTATGCAGTGAATGTGGGAAAGGCTTCCTCACAAAATTCAAGCTTGCTGAACTTCAGAATACTCATACAGGAAAGAAACCTGATGTATGCAGTATTTGTGGGAAAGCCTTCATCAGGAAATATCAGCTTACTGAACATCAGAATGCTCATACAGGAAAGAAACCTCATGAATGCAGTCTATGTAGAAAACCATTCTCCAGAAACTTCAACCTAACTGAACACCAGAGAACTCACACAGGAGAGAAACCATATGAATGTACTGTATGTGGCAAAGCCTTCTACAGGAAAAGAGAACTCGTATATCAGAGAAATGAAAGAGAGGAGAAACCCCATGGATGCAGTGAGTGTGGGAAAGGTTTCACCAAAAAATCACAGCTCACTGTACACAGGAGAAAAATAATTTATGATGCAGTGATTGCGGAAAAAGCTTCATTCCGAAGGGGAATCTGACTATACATCAACGAAACAACCCTAGAAAGAAATGCTATGGCTGCACTGAGTATGTGAAAGCCTTCAGCTAAAGGCTTGCCTCATAACACCTCAGAGGTTTCAGACAGGAAGAACTCCCTTTGAGTGTAGTTAATGTGGAAAGTTCTCTTCACAGAATTCAGATCTCAAGACATCAGAGAATTCACAGAGGAGAGAAACCCTATGAGTGCAGTGACTGTGTGAAACCCTACACTAGAAAGATAGTGATCATTGTGCATCAAAGCACTCATATGAGAGAGAAACCCTATGACTGCAAGGACTATGGGAAACTTTCTCCCACCTTTCCTCGTTAACTATAACAGAATACATGCAAGAGAAAAAATATATAGATTGAGTGCAATTGGAAGATCCTTCCACAGAGTCAGCTCATTGTCATCTAGTGATCTCATGCAGGGGAAAAGCCCTATCAGTATGGTGACTCTGCAAGTGCCTTTGCTGGCAGCTCAGACTTCATTAAATATTAGCAGGCTTCCAGCAGAGAGGAACATAGCCCAGGCATTTCGCAATGGTCTGTTGCCAGATTTGCTCTCAGGAGCTACCAGTTTGCCCAGGAGAGAAACCTTATGCAAGTGATAGTGCCTTCAGTGATCAGTTACATCTTATTTTATGTCACAAAAGCACAAAGGAAAGCTCACACACATTGTCCTTGGGGCAAATAGATTATCAGTTATTTTCTGCCTAGGTCTGGCCAGGAAATAGAGGCACCCCCTACCAGGAGGCCAGGTGGTGGGTTGACAGCCTTTGCTGCCAAAGCCATTAGGAAACAACCCCATGAAAGTAAGGTACCCCATTCTGAGCGGCCTTAAATAGACAAGACTGCATCCCAAGCACGTTACTCCTTTACCAAGGCCTGTTCCCTGGTTGCCCTGCCCAGGTTGAGGACCTATAAGTAATAAACTCTAAAACTTCTCATTGTAACTGTCATTGAAGACACACCTGTGATCAGACCTCATGGAGCTATGGAAACTTCCCTCAAGGAACCCCTTGGAGGCCTCACCCCTGCCACCAGCAAGCTGTTTGGCCACCAACTTCCCACAGAACGAGTAAGAAACATGATAAAATGGTAAAGCCTTGAGCAAGAATTTCTAGATGAGCGATTGTTCAGTATGAATGGTGAGATGGGAAAGCCTTCTGAGGGAAGACAGACACTGGCATCAGTGCACATCATAAATCAGAGTGAGCTCACAGTGGGTAGAAATACAATGACTGGAAAACCTCTAGCTCTCACTAGGTGCCAGAGAGTTCACACTGGGGAGAAACTCAGAAAGCAATGACTGTGCAGGGTTTTCAGTGGTACATTCTGCCACATGAATTGTCAGATGAAATCACAGAACTAAAACTCTATGAGCACACTGTGAAGCATCTAGTGAAATAAAGAAGCCCAGTGAACATGGAAAAAAAAAAAAAAAAAAGAGAAGGCTCTTCAACCTCTACTGATAAGGCCCCCAAAGTAACCTTTTCTTGGATTCTATGAAATAATACACTATTTTAAAAATGAATTCCCTGTTTTGCTTGGGCATAAAATTATATGCATGTCTGTGTTGTAAAAATATAAAGAACTTGAGTTTAACATGTAAAATAAATCAGTTTTTCTTTATTACAGATTCAGAGAAAATATGCCTAAATCAGCAGTGTATTTCTAAATAAAATATCACTAGGTTTCCCTCAGATATCAGGAGGATGTTTGTGAAGGGCACATATATATTTATTAATTCTTGTATGTTATCGGTGGGGGTATTGAATATTATTTCAGGTCAGCTAAAAAGCATGGAGGGAAATGACTAGAGTGTAATCACATGTTATGAAGCTAAGGCACATACAGGACTTTAAATTCTTTCATAGACTATCTGATTTAACACTTCACATGAGAAAGGAAAAATGAACAGGATAATGTCTTCAGCAGGCATAGATGAAGAAAGGGTGTTAGGATCTTATTTGTTCCTGTGAACAATTACACTTATTTATATAAACATGTGCCCAAATTTTTCTAATTTTTAAAAGATTTGAGAATGAACATTCAAAATCACAATGAACATTATAAATAATAAAAGAAGAGATGAAACATCAATTTTATAAATGTTGGTTAAAGCAGCATTAAAATACAAAACTGTAGAGTTTAATAGATACACTCTAACTAGAATGCCTATAAACTAGAATGCCTGTAAAATGTTAAGAGCTGTAAAAATTCTCCAATTATGGACCACATAATAAAACTGAAGCAACAGTTCATAATTCAGTGTCCCTGGAATACTGCACATTGCTTACCAGTACATTCATGTCTGAGGGCAGCTATAGTACATGGTGAAGTGGACCATCTCCTTACTCAGACAGCTTGAATTCTAGTTCTGTCTCTTACTGGTTCTATGCTCTTGGACAAGTTATTTAACTCTCTATGTCTCAGTTTCTTCATCTCTAAAACAGGGAAAATAATAGTTCCTATCTCATAGAGTCTATGAGGATTAAATAAGCTTCTGAATTTAAAACACTTTGAACAGTTCCAGACATATGGTAAGTGGTCAATAAATGTCAGCTCTTCTTAATTATTAGGTGTCAATAAAATAGAACCTAAAACATACATCTTTCATGGCTAACATTTTTCTATAACTCTGTAACTTGAAAATTCCAATTTTCATAATATAGTTCAATAATGAGAAAACTAATAAAATATTAAATATTTATTTCATAAACTAATACATAAATATGCAAAATACAGATTTATATCTGTTCCTGTTATTAAAATATTAAATTTAGTGAAATATACTCAATTGTATAAATTAAATTTAAAGTGGCCTTAAAAAAATAAATCATAAGAGTAAAACAATCATATTTTAAATCAAATTGATAGTGCTCAATTTTAGTTTACTGGTTCAAGTAAATATCCTAAAATAGAACTATTTGGTTCATATAAAATTTAAGGTAAAACAGTGGAATCTATTGTGTTAAATGAAACAAAAATTTAAATAAAAATTTGTGGGGTCTACAGAATTAAATAAAATTTAATGTTTCTTTCAGGCTAGTAGCAATATATTTTCTAAATGGTAGATCATCTTACAGGTTACCTGAGAACTGATCATCCGCTGAGATGAGCGAGCGATATTGGCAGGCAAACCAAAGAAACTAGGTTTGTCATCCTCTGGAAGTTTTTCAATGATAGCACGATAGTCCTAAATATAAAGATATAAAAAGAATTTTTTCACTGTAGATTAAACTTACAACTATTGAAATCGGAAAGACTGGATACTGTGAAGTGGTAAATTATTACCAGTTCATATTTTATATTTTCTAAGTAAATCTCACCTTCTGTCTGTATGATTTTTACTAAATTATCTATGAGAAATACTGCTTTTCCCCATCATTATTACTTCTTCTTAATTTATTTAATACTATAGATTCTCATCCTAACTCCCCCTTTTCAAAGAGACATTGTGCTGATTAAAATACATACATACCTGAGTGGCTATGCCTACTGTGTGTGAGATATGTTAGATGTTTTCCAGAAAGCCCTATAACTATTTTTCCTTTAACCAACCAAAGACCAATGTACAGACTGCTGTTCTGCTTATGTTAAATTAAAATAACAAATATTCCAGCCATTTTTTAAGTTACAGAAAGCCCTAAACCTACAGTATCTTGTATGTTAATAAGACTACTGTATAAATCATTTTATCCTAAAGCAATTCCATAGTTACTCTTAAGTTTGCTGGCAAGGTGTGATGATATGGGTTGATAATTCTACACTTCAACCGAAGAATTTTTCTAAGCATTACATAAGCCTGACTTGGCAAACATTCATCTGAACACTTATTCATTCATGACTCTAGGTGAGAAACTAAGTACAGTTCTAGACAATTTATTCAGTTTGGCCTAAATATGAAAGTATGGGTTTTGTTTTTATGAAGAGACAAGTTCTTTCAAGGCAAGTATTGCATAGGCATCTCATGGCCATAGCATTCTTAAAAAAGTAGATAAGGGAAAGATAAGATAGTGATAAACTACTACATGAAAAAAATAACAAAATTCTGTGTATTTAAGCATAGATTCTTTTAAATAATGCAAAATTCTCACTCAACTGAGACAATATTTAAAATAAAATTGATAGTTTATAATAATACCAAGCAACTTTCTCTGAAAATTTATGATATACCCTCATGCAAAAGATCATTTGTATCTGTCCATAGCAGGGATTTTCAAATGTAAAATGAAATCCCATGCAGAATTTAGAAACATAGAACAAAAAAAGCTGAGCTGTCTTTGCTGAAGTAAGAATGGGAAGACTTGTCCTCTGTTCTCTTCATTGCTCTCTTGGCAGCTGCCACTGAAGTATTTCCAAAGAAACAGGTGGACTCCAGGAAGCCCAGTCTGAAAACCACAGACCTGTAAATATGTCAAATTTTGGAAAGACATGCTTGCCCTTAAATTCTTCCTCTCCTACATTTCAAAATTTGCAAACTTCCTCAATGTTCAATCACAATATATACATAAATATGTATGTATGCATGCACATGTGTATGTGTGTACATATGTATTTGTGTGTGTGTGTGTGTGTGTGTGTATTCTCATCCTCCTGTGAAATTTTTGGCTTCCTCCCTCTATCTACCTCAACTAGCTAGCATGCTAAACATTGGTTCTCATAAATCATCCTCTAATTCAAAACTATTCCTTTTTTTTTAGAGTTGTGTACTTTGTTCATTTCAGGATAGCTGTGAAATTTTCTCATCTAGGCTCTTTAAGAGTCTCATATTTACCTAGGACTTTAAACTGGCATATTTCCTGAAATAAAGGCAGCTACATCTTCTGACTGATTTATCCTCATTTGGACACAAAATAATATATATTGCATGATAACCACTTACATACAGGACAAAAACAAGCAAAACTAATTTATGCTGTAAGAAAGCGGGGTAATCTTTATCCTTTGCAGGGGACATGATGAGGGGTTCTGGGAGCTGATAATAATCTGTTTCTTGATCCTGATGCTGGTAACACTGTAGTGTTCAGTGTATAAAAATTCATTGTACTATACATTTAGGACATGAACTTTTTTGCATGCATTTTATTTTTCAATTTAAACTTCAAACAACAGAGATGCAAGATTTGTGGGGTACACCATCTGAAATAAATATATAATAAATATGTAATATAATCTTTTTTGCTCAGTTTCTCCCCATTAGAAGGTAAGATCCAGAGATACACCACTTGAACCACAATACCTAGAATAGGGTCCATCATTGAGAAGATGTTCACTGCATATTATTGAATCAATAAACAAATAAATAAATGAAGGATACTTACAACAAAACAGATGGGACATTTAACATAATTGATAAGATAGTCAAAGAAAAATATATTTTATATTGGTTTTTATGCTTTTGTTTTTGACAATTATGTTGCTGAAATGAAGTTTTCTTTAAAAATATTTGGATGAGGGCAAATAACACAATATTGAGAGAACTATATAATTGAATATATAGCTTTATAATTCATAAAGAATGTATAACTATAATACTGTATGTAATAAAAATATTATTTGGACATTTGTACAAAAATAGGTTTGAAGCTAAATAAACTAGAATTAAAATCTTTGGGCTATGTGTAATCCTATTTTCTGGAAAAGATAATTGCATTCTAGGAAGCTTTTATATGATGCCTCAAGGCAAAAAGCTAGAGCTAGCTAAAATAAATACATGTAAACAAAATGTTGTCTGTGAAAGACAGATAAAGCAAATGCTTCTTATATTTAGACCTGCTTTAAATGCACAAACTAGAAAGTGAATATAGATATTTCAAAATAATATTTGACTTCTATATTCCTCAATATTACAGAGCACTCTCGTGCCCACTATGAAGTAGCAGAATCTCCCATTCCAGATTTCACAGCAGTCCTACATACTTTAAATTTTCCTTGGCTACTGCCTTTGAGATTTGGCTACACCCTAGCCTCTTATCATTATGATCACCAGCTAATCGTCAATAAGAATCCAAAAGTTTATAAGACACCTTATTTGAGTTTAGAGAATCAGGTCATGTATTGGAATATCAAATAATAATCCACATTGTGAGTGACAATTGTGCATTTGAAAGGAAACAACATATGTTTAGCAATGTAAGACATGATTCAAATATCCATCTGGTAATAGATTGAAAATAATTTCTTTTTACCTACCAAAATGCTGCAGGATTTTGGTAGAGATAGGGAATATGGAAAAATGTTTTTCTTGTTCCTTTGTTTAAATTCATCAATGATTGAAGAATTAAAAAACTGTTTCAGATATGATTGGAGAACTCTAAGATCAAAATAGTTATCTATACGTCCTCCATAAATAGCATTTTCAAGTAAACCATGAACAAATTCCCATTGTACATTCTTGGTACCTACAATTTGAAAAAAAAATACTTTGATTAATTTCATTTCTAAAATAATAACTAAATTCCTGGGCTCCAGTTATATTTATAGGATATAACAATATATATTTAATACAACTTAAAACAGTCCTTAAATGCTCATTAATATTAGTAATAAAAGCTACTATTTATTGAGATTTAATCCAATAAAATGTTCCAAATATTTTGCATGCAAACTTAAACTTTTTAACAAAAATAGAAGTATCAATATTATCCAATTATAAAGATTAGAGAAGCTGAGGCATAGAAATCTTGAAACACCAGTATCATAAAGTCACACAATCTCAAATACATGGGATTGGAAATGAAGTACTCTGAAAACAGAGCCTTACTTTTAAGCACTACATAATACTGCCTTCTTAAAGTGGAAATTCCTTAGAAGAACCCATCTAAAACATAATTATATCCACTGTTTGATGAAAAATACAGTTTATAAAATAATCTGATTAATAGGGAAATTCTACAAAGCATTCATACATTATAGTCTTGTAAATGTCAAGATTTTAGATAGTCAACTGTCCATTTTCTATTCTAAGAGAAATGTAGTATAAAATATTATCATGGGCACAGTTGGGACATAAGGAAAAAAAAAGGAAATATAGAATGTAAGCTTTGTATCAATGTTGAATTTCTTGAACTTCTTAGCTACGCTTAATGGGATTGCATAAAAGAATGTTCTTGTTCATGGGAAATGTATATGTGAATTATCTTGTTTGCTCAAGGATGTGTGCAGCTTGCTGTCACATGTTCAGAAGACAGAGCAATAGATGGATGATAGGGAGGGAAAGAAAGAAGTGGTGGTGTGACTGGATGTTAAAGTTGGTGGATCGGGGTATCGGGGGTGGGGGGTCGGGATATGCTGGAGTTCTGTGTATGGGTTTTGTATTGTTTTTGCAACTGTTCCTGCAAGTTTGAATTTATTTCAAAATAAAAAAAAATATCGTCATGGGTTTTTATTTCTACATTATCTCACTTTGCAACAGAGGCATTCTCATAAACACAGTCCAGAGGTAAAGTTAAAATTTACAAATTACTTCTAAGACAACTGAAAATGCAGAAAGTAAATAACTATATTTAAATCAGCCAGTTAACTTTACTGCTAGCATTACTAGTCTAGTTCTATCTCATTATTATAAAATTTAGAGATAATCACTAAAATTGGTGGCAGTATTAACATATGCCTTTGGACAGAAGTGATTCAGGCTGCTTATGCAGAACAAAAATACCTATATGGTGAAAGATTAATTAAAGTTGTTTTCTGCCTATATCTTACTATCAACAGTGGTTAAATAGCTATAACAGGGGTATTCAGCACGACTCAGACCCATTTTCTATTTCTACCTTGATGTTTGCTAAATGATACATTAGTAATTGATGTGTTAGCCATTGATAAGTATCCATTAGGACACATAAAAACATTAATGTACCTTCCAGCTTATAAAACAGAAGAAGCCATTCTGTGAGATATTTTAAAGAATTTTACCCCAGAAAAAATGAAATAAATGCTATTTTTCTTATTATTATACGTATTGTTCTCAAGGCAAATTTTATTTTGTTAAGGTAAAAAGAAAATGGACATAAATGTTACAATAGCAATAATAAAAAGAGCCGACAGTTATTGGTATCTTAATTTATTAAATATACAAAGTATTAAATGCTTCATGCAGCTTTTGCATTTAAATCTCTCAAGAACTCAACCAATTGAGGTATTACCTACTATTATTCCCATTTTTCAGATCAGGAAACTCAGACTTAAAGTTTAAGAAACTTGCTCCAAGTCAAGCAGCTATTTAATCTTTATTCTATATTGCCCGCTACAATTAGAACTTTTTTCTCTTTTTCTCATTGAATTCTACATATGTGAAAGTCCCTTGATATCAGGGCATTTTTTAATCATAAGTTTATACAGTTAAATTTTACAATGAGATTCAATGTCATTTTAAAGAATTTATTTCCTGTTCACTACAATTCAATGGTGTGACATATATAAAATCACCCTAAACTATTAATTTAGACCTTTTAATTTTATCACAAGTTTGAAACACAATGATAAGTAAATAATTCAAACTCTCTGTGCTTTGGTTTCCTTAGCTGTAAAAGTGCAGTAATAATACCTTCCTCCATAGTATTTATAGTAGTATTTAAGTATCAAACAAATGTTCGAAAGCTTTCCTTTCTATGCAAGCTCAAGTATTTATCTACATCCTCAAAATAAGCATTAAAAACAATAGCTCATGGAATTCAGGAAAGTGGTTATCCTCAGCAAGTAGTGGGGGAATGTTGGGTAGCATATGGAAAGGCGTATGGGGTGGGGTGGAGGATACTTCTGGAATTCTGACAATATTCTCTGTATGGCCTTCAGGCTAGTTACAAGGTTCACTTTGTGAAAATCTGTTGTACAGTACATTTATGTGCCCTTTTCTGGTGTATATTCAAAAAATTATTTCAATAAATAAACAAAAAACTCACTTGGAATACTGTTTGGCATTAACTACTAACAATGATCAAATGCATACTCTATGGCCCAGCAATTTTATTTCTACAAATATACCCAACAGAAATATAGCCATACGTTCACTGAAAGACTTGGTAGCATTATTCATAATCATCCCAAATTGAAAACTGCCCACACTTCCATCAACACTAAAGTATATATAATGATACAATGGCATACTACATAGCTATTAAGAATAAATGGACTACAAATACATGTGACCATATGGATTAATCTCACAAATGTAATACTGATTGAATGAATCTACACACTAGAGAGTATATACCATATATTCCAGTTTTACAAAAAACAAGTAAAAATAATCTATACTGTCAGGTGTCTGGTGCTTATCTGTAGAGGGCGATTAAGGTAGCATGCATGAAGTCCACCTTCAGCTATGCCGGAGATGTGCAACATGGCCGCCAGGGCTGATACAACAATAGCTTAAGTTACCCTCAGCCTTCTTTACGGAAGTAGTTCGCGCCAAAAATGCTAACCCCACATCTGCCATCCGCCCTAGCAACAGCAGCCACCAATCCTAGACCGCCACGAGCCCTTGCTAGCCACTTCCCCTTCTCCTAGAGTATATATGCTCTGCCTCTTCAATAAAGTTTTGCAGCTTGATCAGAAACCTGTCTTGCTGTCATTCCTCGTGTCTCTTGTCCCATACCATTCCTCCCTCACAGGACTCGGAGCCTCCGTTGATCGTCCCACGGGCCGGGACACTTATCTCAGAAACAGGGTGATAGTGACTATAAGGCAGCATGAGGTGGAGTGGTTTCTGTGGTATCGGTAATGTTCAGTTTCTTGATTGAGGTGCTGGCTACATGGATGTGTTGAATTTATGTAAACCCTTCAAGATGTAATCTTATGATATAAGTAGTTTTTGTACCTATATTATATTTCATTAAAAAGTTTTTTAAGTTTATAAATATATAAAGTAAAATGGGAACTGGCCACATCCTAGATGGCCATCCTTATCCTTTCGCAAAAGACACATTACAGAATAATTTCTGATGTGTCCTTAACTCAACAAACATTAATTGAACCTATAAATAGTAAACAAGACAGTCAAGGACCTTGCTTTAATGGAGATTACATTACAGTAGAAGAAAAGAAATAAGAAATAGGACTAAATAAACAATAAACCATCAGGTATTACTAACATATTAAAACAATAAAACAGAACAGGAGGGTAGAGAATGATTGGAAGATTACTTCAGATTTAGTGGCAAGGAAAAGCCTTTCAGAAGAGAATACCTCTAAGCTCAGATACAAATGACAAGGAGAGAAAGCCATATAAGTTCTGGGAGGAAAGCATTTCATTCAGACAGGAAGAAAGGCACCTACTAGAACCCTCAGTTAGGAACAAACCTGGCTTACTGAGGAAGAGAAAAAAAGACAAATGTGGATGCAGGTTTTAAACAGGCCAACTATAAATGCTTTGCTTTACCTTTTGTTTTTATTTTTTTAGTAAATGTGTCTACTGTAGAAAATGTTTTGAAAGGGTTCTAAGTAAGAATATCAGATAAGAAGCTACTGATTGGACCACCAAGGCATCGATGAGCAGAAAGGAAGTGAACAGAATCACAATGTGATTTAGTAACAGAAGGGAGAGAAATTGCAAAAACGCTGGACGTTGGGATGAGAAAAAAAAAAAACAAAAAACCAAGATGATTCACAGGTTTTCAGCTTTAACAACTTCATGAATGGTGGTGCTATCTACTGAAATGGGGCAGATTCAGAGAAGAGCGGATTTGATAAGGTTGGGGGAGAGCAGTAGAAATCAAGAGTACTGTGTGTGGCATTTTTAAGTTTGAGATTCCTGTCAACAGAGACTCTTTTTTAATCCAGCACTAATTTAACTCAAGAATACCCCTGCCTTGGTCACACACAATAAAATTCAGGGATTGGATTTCCTATCTTCAGGAGGCAGAGAGCTAGAGGGCATAAGGGGATCAGATTATACAGTCTTGTTTACAGCCCCTTTAAAACTATATTTGTAACTTAATTCCCGGTTCCTAATGAATAATTCAACTATGATTCTACAGATCCTTGGTAATGACCTTGTTTTGCTATATTCCTGAATTTTAATGGTTCCCTGAAAGCTATCTGAAAAATTCAGTTGAAGCCTGAACCTTTTCAAGGCCAACTAGTGAAAGCAAGGTCTTTCTAGCTTTCTGCTTCCTAAGAGCTATAGATCAATCACATATCTAATGAGTTAGATCAAAATGAATGACCACAATAGGTAATATAAGAACCCTCAGATAACACAAGCATGGTAATCAGGACATAAGAATGAATAAAAACCAAAAAGCAAATTTTGTGATAGGAAGATAAACCACTCCTGAAGAAACCATATTGTTAATAAAGCCTCAAATGAAATTTTTCATTAACACCAGAGTACAAGCTTTTATTCTTAGAACTTACCATCAAAGAGTCTGTCAATAATGTTATACCCAGCCCGAAGATCTGATAAAGAAAACTCATAAAACTTGGTCCAACCCTGTCAAAACAAATTTTAAAAATATTAAAGAACTAAACAGTGTTCAAAGATATATATGTTTGAATCAATGTCCTTAAAATCTTAAAACAAACACAATGTTCAAACTTTGCTAAAAAAAATACAACTCATAAAGAATTTTATAATAAAAATAGCAAACAATAAATATAAAGTAATAGTAAATTTAAAAAAGAAATTTAGTGACCTCCTACAGCATGCAAAGTACTTTATAGCATCAAATTAGTTTTTATTATTTAAGTATTATTTAAGTATGTAATATAGTCACATATATGGAAAAGACATTAATGTAGCAAATTTTTTATTCTATATACATGTACACATTGAGATAATTTCCTATAATTTGTCCTTTAGAACCATAGATTTTCCTTATAAACATGAAAAACAAATACAAAAAAAGGCCTAGAGTTACATAACATTATTTTCTGTACATGACCCAAAAAGCATTCATGTTGGAGCTAAATGAAATTAGAAACCTATAGCTAATACTTACAGTGCCCACATAAAAAGAACATTCATAGAGCTCTACAATGTGTAGAGGATAATGTGAAGCATAATCCAAAATTTCTATCGGAATTCCATTAACCAGTAACTAATTATTTCCATATAAATAAAATATGTTCAAAGTAAAATATAATTAGACTTGAATAACATTTGAGAGCACTGATACAATGAAATTACTTCACTAATTCACCATTCAAAAATACTTATTAAATGTACATAATAGGTCAGGCTTTGGGAACATAATAATTAACAAAAAAAAGGAAATGACTTGTCTTCATATAACTTTCAGTCTAATGTGCTGATGGCAGGAGTGGGGGTGGAGGCAGGGAGGGTGGAGATAATCAATCACTCAAATGTTACAAATTATAACCATAGTACATTTAATGGAAAGGAACACACATGGTATACATAAGAAAGAGATCTGACCTAATCTAATAGGGCAAGAGAAGGTTGCCATGATTGGGAGAGGGGTGGAATAGATAAAAAGACAAAAGTAGAAAGATTTGAGAGCTAGATAGGAGAATAAAATTGACAGAATTTTTGCATTGGATCATGATGAAGGGTGAAGATACCAAAAAGAGAGGCATTATGAATGACTTCTAGGCTTATGGCTTATTCAAATGAATGGTAGTGTTATCCATTGATAAATGGAACAAAGAAAGAATACGAAGTTTGGGAAGGAATATCATAAGATCATTAAACAAAAGCATTCAACAAAACTTATTGAAGGCCTACTCTATACCAGGCACTGTTTCGGTCAATAAGGATGTAACAGTGAACAAAAAGGACAAAATCTGTTCTCCTGAACCAAGACATTAAATTTCAGGCACTTCTGAGACATCCAATTGGAAAGGTCAAATAAGTAGTTGGATGTACAAATCTAAAACTTAGAGAATTGGTCTGAAGTAGACATATAAAACTCAGGGTCACTAGCATTTGGATAATGATCAAAATAAAAAATATTATGGATGATTGTGAAAACCAGAGATTTAAACTTCACTTAATAAGTTATAATATACGTAAGAATTAAAGACCTGTAAGGAACTCATACTCAACAACTGTTAGAAAAATCCCCATAATATTTTAACTAAATGTTCTACCAATTCAAAACAAGATCTTATTAATATTTCTTATACCACTCTACTAGGCCTCATTTGTGAAAAAGAAATGTTTAGTTTTTAAGAGATTTTTTTAAATACCTGAAAGATTAACCAATATTTATAAAAGCCTCAATTTAGAAAATCTGCTTATCAATATTACTTAATAGCAGCAATTTACAACTGATTGTCATCTAATTATCTAATTCATATCACTGCGAATTCTAAAATAAGAACTATGCCCCATGTATCAGAAAGGTAATTTTGCTATTTGGGTCATATTTTCTGATAGAAACAATGTTGTACATTGTGGAGGGATTGCCTAGGTAGCCAAATCCTATTTAGCTCACCTGAAAATCAAGGAACTATGGTTAAGGGGTAAAGGTACAAAGATGAATGAGATGAGGCCTGTTGTCAAGGTATTCACAATCTAATAATAATAATAAATATAAATTAAACAAACCTGCATTACAGGACAATAAGTGCAGTATTGGAAGTAAATACAACACACACGTGCAAACTAGAGAAATTAAGTTAATCCTGCAAACCAAGTGTTATAGCACTGCAATGAAATACCGCAGAAAATAATTTTTTACTAACACAGGGAATGAAAACTGAGCTGAACTAGCAGGAGGTGTTTACTTCTAAACATTGGCTCTAATTTTTTAAAAAAGGAAAATCAAATAAGGAAAACATAAAATAGTTTGTGGAGGGCATAGAGTGTTACTAATAAATGGTCTCTAACAATTAATGGCATTCTATCTTTTGTCTGCTTTTACCTTCAATTTTATGATTGCTTGCAAGCAGTGTGAAAAAAAGTGACATTCTCAAACATATTTTGTGGAAAGGTGAGTTTCTGTATCCTCACTGCAGAGAAATTTAATAAGATTTATGAAGTTCAAAAAATAAGCATATTGAGGAGAACCTAAGATGGTGGCTAGGTGAGACAGGGCAAAAAAAACACCTCCGTGAAAAATACTAGATAAAAGCCAGAAAGTGACCCAGAACACCAGTTCCAGTGATGCACCAGCCAGACAAGGTCTGCTAAATCCACAGGGACCATGCATTTGGTGTAACCGGGAGTTTGCATTCTGAAATGAGCGAGTAAGCCAGCTGAAAGTCCTGCGGCCATGCTGCGGTGTGGGGAAATCGCAGGTTGGCGTTTGGAGATGGACTAGTTCTTTTTGAAAAAAAAAAAAAAAAAAAAAAAACCCGGGAGCAGCTGCAGATACGGCAGTGAGAACTGTGCAGTGAAGCACAGCAGGAGCAGGCTGTAGCCAACGCCTCAGTGTCTGGCGTGGATAGCCCTCCCCACACCCGCTGCTGATTGTCTCGGGGCCGGGGGACAGAGGGGAGCCAAAGGAGAAATAAATCACACCCCGTGCAGACATCTCCCCAGTGGCCTGGGGACGCTCCCGCCCAGGGCCGTACCCACAACCCAGAGCCGTGCCAAGAAACCCAGTGTGATGGGGAGTCTTTCCCGCAGCACCACGCACATGCCACAATATTGGCCGTGGACAGTGGCCTTTACTGCACCCACAGCTAACTGTCCCAGAGCTGGGAAGGCAGAGCTGTGCGAAAAGGGGGAAATTAACACGCTCTATTCAACCATCTTTAAAGCAGGCTGGGAACGCCCCTGCACAGCCCAGTGGCCCAGGGCTTCCCTGGAGGCCGGCGCACACTTGTGACGTGGCACAGCCTTCCCTCAGCAGAGGTCCTGGAAAAGCATGGCTGGGATAGGGGACCTGCTCAGAAATCCTAGGGACCCTACGCCAATACCAAGGACTTGTGGGTCAGTGGCAGAGACAATCTGTGGCAAGTCTGAAATGAAGGCTTAGACTCATAACAGCCTTAAATCTCCCACAACACCTGGGAGGTTTGAATATTAAAGCTGCCCTGCCTCCCTAACCACCCAGACACATGCCCCACATTCAGGGCAGACAACACCAACAACACACCCAAACTTAGTGCACCAACTGAGCCCCACAAGAATCAGATCTTCACACACCACAAAGACAAAGTCGGGGAGAACTGACTTGAGGGGAATAGGTGACTCGCGGATGCCATCTGCTGGCTAGTTAGAGAAAGTTTAGAGATTGGTAATTTTTATATCCAGAAAAAACCCTATCAAGTAAAGCAAATGCCTAGAGGCCAAAAACAACAGAAAATCTTAAAGCGTATGATAAAACCAGATGATATGGACACACAGTACTTGGTGCAATTAATCAAAGACCTAAAATCAAATGATGAGAGCATGGCACAGGACATAAAGGACATGAAGAAGAGCATGGCACAGGATATAAAGGACATAAAGAAGACCCTAGAAGAGCATAAAGAAGAAATTGCAAGAGTAAATAAAAAAATAGAAGATCTTATGGAAATAAAAGAAACTGTTGGCCAAATAAAAAAGACTCTGGATACTCATAATACAAGATTAGAGGAAGCTGAACAATGACTCAGCATCCTCGACGACCACAGAATGGAAAATGAAAGAATAAAAGAAAGAATGGGGAAAAAATAGAAAAACTTGATATACGATAGATAAAATTATTATACGATAGATAAAATAAAACATCCAAACTTAAGACTCATTGGTGTCCCAGAAGGGGAAGAGAAGGGTAAAAGTCTAGAAAGAGTATTCAAAGAAATTGTTGGGGAAAACTTCCCAAACCTTCTACACACTATAAATACACAAAGCATAAATGCGCAGCAAACTCCAAATAGAATACATCCAAATAAACCCACTCCAAGACATATTCTGATCAGACTGTCAAATACTGAAGAGGAAGAGCAAGTTCTGAAAGCAGCAAGAGAAAAGCAACTCACCACATACAAAGGAAACAACATAAGACTAAGTAGTGACTACTCAGCAGCCACCATGGAGGCGAGAAGGCAGTGGCATGATATATTTAAAATTCTGAGAGAGAAAAATTTCCAACCAAGAATACTTTATCCAGCAAAACTCTTCTTCAAATTTGAGGGAGAGCTTAAATTTTTCACAAACAAATGCTGAGAGATTTTGCTAATAAAAGACCTGCCCTACTTCAGATACTAAAGGGAACCCTACCGACAGAGAAACAAAGAAAGGAGAGAGAGAGAGAAAAAAAATTAACAGACATATATAGAACATTACATCCCAAATCACCAGGACATACAGTTTTCTCCAGAATAGACCATATGCTGGGACATAAAACAAGCCTCAATAAATTTTTTTAAAAAACAATTGAATATATTCAAAGCACATTCTCTGACCACAATGGAATACAAATAGAAGTCAATAATTTTTGATTTGTAACTCCACTATTTACTTCCTACAGGATCTAAAATACATAAACTCTAATGACAAATCAGTGTTTTGGGACTCAATGTAAAATATGTAATTTTTGACAAGAATTACATAAAGGTGGGGGAATGGAGGAGTATAGGAACATAGTTTATGTGTAGTATTGAAGTTAAGTTGGTATCAAAGAAAAACATGATTGTTATAGATTTAAGAGGTTAAATTTAAGCCCCACAGTAAACACAAAGAAATTATCAGACAATATGACCACAGAGATGAAAAGTAGAGTATGGGTTACGAGAAGTGGAGGAACGGGCAATGGGGAGTTAAGAAATGAGTGTAGGGTTTCTGTTTAGGGTGAAGGGAAATTTCTAGTAATGGATGGTAGGAAGGTGATAGCATTACAGCATTCTAAATGTGATTAATCCTACTAAAGGAATGCTAGGGAGGGGTTGGAATGGAAGATTTAGGCTGCATATATGTTTCCACAATTGAAAAAAAAAAAAAAAGAAAGAAAAAGACAGTCTAAATAGGCAATGACAATTAAATGCCAAGGATGATCCTGGATGGGATCTGAGGATGAAGGAGAGGAGGCTCAAAGGGACACAGTGGGGACATAAGAAAAAAAAAAAAAGGAAATATAGAATGTAAGCTTTGTCATCAATGTTGAATTTCTTGAACTTCTTAGCTGCGCTTAATGGGATTGCATAAAAGAATGTTCTTGTTCATGGGAATTGTATATGTGAATTACATTGTTTGTTCAAGGATGTGTGCAGCTTGCTCTCATATGTTCAGAAGACAGAGCAATAGATGATGGATGATAGAGAGGGAGGGAGGGAGGGAGGGAAAGAAAGAAATGGTGGTATGACAGGATGTTAAAGTTGGTGGATTGGGGAATCAGGAGAGGGGGGTCGGGGTATGCTGGAATTCTGTGTATGGGTTTTGCATTGTTTTTGCAACTGTTCCTGTAAATTTGAATTTATTTCAAAATAAAAGTAAAAAAAAAAAAAATAAGCATATCCTTTGACCCAAACATTCCACATATAGGAATTTATCAGCATGAATAAAAGTAAAATGAGGGGACTACAGAGATATTTATTGCAACATGTTTTGTAATAGCAACAGGCTGAAAGAATATATATGTCCATCCAACTACAAGAAACTGATATAAATTATGTATACAGACATAATGGAACACAAATAATTTTTAATCAGGCATTAAATAGGCACTGATTCAATAACATTTAAAAATAAATAATACAGATTTTTAAATCCCTAAAATGTATGAGTTAAAAAGCAAGGTGAAGAACTGCTTGTAATAGGCTATCATTTGAGTTCAAAAAAATATGTGTACATATGAATATATAAACTCTGCTTGTATATTTATATAATATTTCTGAAGGACACTCAAGATGTGAGTGGATGTCCTGGGAACAGAAACTGGTGGCAGGAATATAAGCAGGTAATGAGAACTAACTTTTCACTGCAAACATTTTTACAGCTTTTAAATTTTATATTATGTGCATGTATCACCCAAAAAAACATAAAAACTAATTTCTTAAAATATAGGTACCTTTTCTTTTCTCAACAAAGATATATAACATTATCACTATTCTTCATGTATCAGTCAGGATTAAATGAAACATCAGACTAAGGATGGATGTCAGAGCAGTTAGGGGCAAAGGCTATAGAAGAAAGTGGGTCTATAGTCTAGTCTCAATTGCTTTTTAGGTGTGATTCCTTGAGCAAGTTACTAACCATCATTGAGATTCATTTTCCCCCTTTGTAAAATGAGAATAATAAGTGTACCCTCCCTATAAGTGTAAAATGCAAATTTTATGAAACAACACATTGCTATTATTATTTACCTTCTCATTCGTTTGACAAAGATTTACTGACAAACTATGTGCCAGGCACTGTGTTAATCACTTCCAAACATACACTATTTCATTTAATCCTTAAAACAAACATAAACATGAACATTATTGCCACACTACAGTTAAGGAAACTAGTGTTTACTGGAGTTAAAGCAATTAATCCAAATCACACAACTAGAAAATTCTAGCGTCAGGATTCAAACTCAGGTCTAACTCCAGAATCACTGCTCCAATATTGACATGTAACTGAAGTGGAAAGAGAAGCTAAGGGCAAGGGGGGCATTTTGAAAGAGATTTTCCCAACAGAAGCAGGCCAAGTTCAAAAATAAGAGGATGAGAAAGAATTAAGTATGGGAGAGTGGTGCAATTTACAGCTAAGATAGGCATTTGGCAAGAAAAAAGGAGCACTGGTATCAGCTAGGACTACTCTGGACATGGAAAATACAATTGATTTGTAGTGACAGCAATAACAGGTAGGCCCTTCGGTGGGATTCAAAAACCTAGGGTTACTGAGGAGTAGACAGAGTACAGGTGAGAAAGGTCTGAGAGGAGGCTAGAGATAGGCAGATCTTTCTTTCTGGACAATGGTAAGGAATTTGCATATTTTTCCCAAGTACAATAGCAAACCATTTGATGGGCTTTAGTCGGGATAGTGAAATAGGCAAAATTATATATTAGGAAAGAAAATTCTGGCTGATAAATGCAGAAAGCAGGAAGACCAGTTAGAATACTATCTTAGCAAGTAAAACAGGTAAAAGGTGATGTGGCTTGGAAGAAATGGTGAAGTACACAGACTTGAACTGTATTTTGGAAATAGAATAGACAGGATTTGGTAATGGATTGGGAAGGGAGACAAAGGAATAAGAACACATCAAGAATGACTCCTGGGTTTCTAGCTTGAGGAACTAGATGGATGTTGATGCATTTTCCCAAGAATGTCTATATTAAAGGAAAAGCGAGCATAATAAATTCAGTTTTTGAAGTATGAGATATCCATGAGATGCAAACCGTAAAATGATAGCTAACACTTTTAGTTATTGAGGGCTCATTATGGCTCACACATTGTTCTAAACACTTAAACTCAAGAAGTCAAGCAGATAGCTATATATAGTCTGGAAATTTAGCAGAAAGACTGGGTAAGAGATATAAATTTATGAGCCATGAACAAAACTATAAAGTAATCCTAGCTATTTATACTAAATTGTAAAAATATTCTAATATAAACATGTATAGAGCTTAAAATATATCCAAGACATGTTCCTACTTACCTGTGGAATATAATTTCTTCTTTCTTGACATGCAGCATGAAACCATGCAAAACTGAAGAGAGCATGAGCTCGATGTATATTATCTTTTTTGCTAATTTGCTCAGGAGTCCAAGATTCATAAGTGCGCATTAAATTCTTTTTCAAACCTGGAGGTGACTAAAGACAAAAATTAACAAATACCCTATTGTTTAAAATCTTACAAATAAAATAAATCAATGTTTAACACATTTGAGAGCATACTTGCATGAAGAAAATTTTTTAACACTTAACCAATTTGACAAATTATTTTGTTACTCCAAAATATAAAATTATAAAACTAGTTTGAAATTCTATATGCATAATGGTTCATCCCAATTATAAATCCAAAACAAAATTTGAAATAAAAAAATCTAGACAACCAATAATATCCAAAATTATCAAATTTTATGTAATCATGGAGGTTATTTTACTGAAACTACTAGAACACAGATATGATACTGATTATTAATGGGAGGTGCTCGAGTTTAGCGTGCTATTTGAATTTCTATGAAGACTTCAACATATCATTTATATATAATGTCAGTGAATCTCCCTTGAACACAAAGTTTTAGTGGTTATTATCTGACCCTACTAGGCACATAATCACAAATACAGAGCCTAGAACTGAAATTGTATATTAAAGTAGCATCCTAGCACTCAGCCAAAAAAATGCTCATTTGCATTCTTTGTCATTCACATCAGAGCACCTGTTTATATTTCTAAATTATCATCAAAACAAGAAAGAAAATTTTCAAATTCTTGGAAAAAGAGCAAAAGCAGTCCATTTCAAAAAAAAAAAAAACCCTACAATTCTTCTAACATATATTTAAAGAAATCAGTAGTTTGTCTGCCCAAGTTACTCTCATTACTTAGCTTTAAAAGTAAAATATTTTCTCTAAAATGGTTTTTAATATAAAAAGAATGAATAAAATTCAAGCCAACACTTAAAAATGTCTGCTATAAAAGTTATTCCTATTGCAAAAATTTTCTTTATTTTAATAAAAGACTTTTTCATTTAAAATAAAAAAGAAAAGCATCATTGAAGTATTAAGGTACATATTCAAATTTATATTTTTAAAGTGAAAACTTATTATAAAAGTTTATGAAACATTTACAAAACAATTATCATAGACTAGGCCAAATATTCTGAGCACTATTAATTAAAACCTGATATTAATAACAAACTAAATAACCACTGAGAATTTTTAAAAGCATTATGCTAAAGATTATGCAAATGAATAAATCATAAATAATTAAAGAGAAAATAATATGCAGTTACAGACTATTTGGAAAATAACAAAATAAAAATATTAATGGGTCAAAATTATGAGATGTGGTCAGAGATAGGCACAATGGCAAATTCACAGACTTAAAATAATTTCAATATTAATGCAAGTACGAAACAATTAAGCATTCATCTTAAGAAGAGGAGAAATAAAAACAAATAAAATCTAAGGAAGGCATGAGGAAAAAGACAGAAAAAAGCAGGACATACAGGGAGCAGAAAAATAAGTTTTAAAAAGTATTTAACTACGGCATCTGTTATTAGGAATGAAAATTTAAACCCTCTTGCAACTAGTCAAAAAAAAGAGGAAAAAATACTAATGAAATGGAGACTCAACATTTTTTAAGATAATAAATATGTATGTATGTATGTGTGTGTGGATCTCTATCTACATATCTATCAATCATAAAAATTTTACCATTTCAATGGCCTGCACTATTTCCTAGGATAGTTAAAATTATCTACATTGATTAAAGAAATAGGAAACATAATTTCACCAATAACTGAAACCAAACTGAAAATTTCCATAAAAATGTAATCAAATTAGTTCTTAAATAAGGCTCCTGAATAAGGCTGCACATTAAGTTCTTTAAGACATTCAAGGAATAGTTTCCCTGGCAAATTAACTCTTCATTTATTCAAATATTTACTGACTTTCTCCTACATACCAGGTATTATATGTTAGGTACAAAAAAGCAAGAGAAAAAATAGCTCTTGCCCTTGTGGCTCATACAGATCCAGCACTAGAATACAGTATAGTAGAAGGGTATATTGGGAGACTGGCTTCAGAAAATTCTGGAAAGTTTCTTTCTTACTGGATTTTGCAACAGCGTTCATTCAATTAACTTATTCCCAAATATGAAATCATCTTTACATTCCTGGATAAATCCTTATCTTTTTTTCTTCTTTCTTAAATGAGATTAAAACTTTCAGGCAAAAAATAAGAGTAGAAATCATAATCTAAAATAACAAGTAGTTACAAACACTAGGATAATAAGACTTTTTTCTTCAGAAAAAAAGATTATACAAAACGGGGAAGTTTCTGCAAATTGAGAGAAAATGCAAGTTAATCTCTTTTACCAGTTTTAAAAAGTTTGACTTAAGTTTGCTATTATTTTATTTATGAATTTCACAAGTCATGTAATATCATCACAAACACATATAGTTGTGAAGATAGCAGGTTTGAGGAGGATTTGTTTTGTATTACACGTTAGAAGAACATAAGGATGGATGGATGGATGGGTAGATAGGCGGATGGAGAGAAGAAGGGAGGGAGGGAGGAAGGGAGGGAGGAAGGAAGGAAAGAAAGAAGAAAGGAAGGAACAAAACTGAAAACCTTTATTAGCTCTGTGAAAAGACAAATGACATGAAATAAAATTTATAAGGAAAATTTTAATATATTTTAATAAATACCTTATGCTATTATTTATGCATATTAACCTGAGGAAGTTTTGTCTATTTTGTTTAATAGATAGCTGTTCAGAGAGCTCTATAATGCATGTATAGATTATTGCACTTATACAACTAGTGATCCGAGATTTAAATCTTCTTACCTCATAAGTTATCTTCAAACTTGACTGTAGTAAAATAGGAGTAAAGTTGGGATGAACTTCTGCAGTGAGCCAAAGACGAAAGGTATCTTTAGGATGAAGAGTATTCAATTCCTTGTTTACAAAAACAACAACAAATCTGTTTAAATACATACACACTACCACACAATTTCCATTTTATCTATTGATAAACTAATTTTTCTTGTTAAAACCTTTTGTGACATTCTACTCTACTTCCTGATGTTCTGATTATATTTCCCTTTAATTTTCATCGTCTCCATCATGCGAAAATAATGACTAGCTTAGAGTAATGGATGAGTGTGGACCTAGAGCCAGGCCAACTGAGTTGAAATCTGAACCCTGCCAGTTATTTTCAGTGTGACCTGGAGCTCTACAACTTACACCATCTCTGAGCAAGGATAATATTAATACCTACCTAATAGGAATGCTTAAAGGACTTAGAACAGTGCCTGACATATAGTAAGAATGAAATAAGCATTAGTGATAATTGCTGTGCCTAAACTACCAGCCATTCTCAGACATCCATGTTCTTAAAATTTCAATTCATGCTCTACAAGAGTTATATAATGATGTCACTTCCCTTATTGGCAATTTTTAGTAGTATCCTGTTGCCTATAGCACAAATTCAAAGCTTCACCATACAAATTCATCCATTCATTTAACACATACTGTACACTTTAGTCACTTATTTTATGCCTCTGTGTCTTTAATCATCATATTCCTTCTGCCTATGATTCCCTTTGCAATTTGACAATTCTTATTCATCTGCCAAAATATAATTTAAATATCATGTTTTAGGAATATCTTCTCCAAATCTTCATTACCACAATCCCAAGGAGAATTAATCATTCCAGGGTATTTTATAAAAACTCTGTTATAGTATTCATCATACTACAATATAGTTATTTAATGTACTCTGCCTCTTCTAAACTTGAGAGCAAGTTCAAATTCTGTATTTAACTAGGACGTACAATTTCTGACCTTTTTTGTACTTATAAAGTACCTATGGATTGAATGAAGAAATGAAGAAATGAATAGAAGACAAAAGAAATTTAATAGTTCTAAAAGAGAGTGAAGCCTAAAAATTATTTTTAAATATAATCCATATTTGATGTTAATGTTCATTACGAATATCATGTGGAATGTAAAGAGTCAATACGAGCAAAAGTGGCAAAAAATGCCATGCTTGCTTAAAATTATAAATTACAAAAGGAAAGTATACATAAAAACAGTTTAACAATGTAAAGTTTATATAATGTTTTGCCTTGGGTAGTATATCTGAAAGAAAGTAAAAAATAAAAGAAACAATACATTTGTGATATTCCCGGATTTACAATGAGTTTCCTTTTATATCCCAACAATTTAGCTAAGCTTTTCAAAATAAAAGCAAAATAAATAAAAAATCTATACTCTATGCTTCAAAAAGCATCCTCCATTCTCCAAAGTAATAACTGTAACTATATTTTTAAAAGATCAATAACAATCAACTATTTGGAACAGAAAGCAGACTTTAAGTAGTCACAGATCATCTTTATATGTTATAAAACATAAATTATTCATCATACATGAAATTTGCATTTTTTCACATGAGAGATTTTTGTATTAATGGCATTACATAAATATTCATATATTCCTCAGTTCCAAGTTATATATTCTCTCTTGAAAAAAAGTAATGAATCATCATGATCTATCAATTCATTCAGTCATCAAGTTATTCATCAGATTTATTGATTACCTATTTTGTGCAAGGTGCTAAGTTGCCAACTTATGGGGACTGCAGAAATTTTCAACACCTACAACCAAACTTGGGTCTCCCTCAATCTATTCTATTCTGTCCAATTTTATTCTGTATTCTAATCCTGCCAGAATAAATTAATTAATTAATTACTAACTCCCCTGCTAAGGACCTCCTTTGACTATCTAAGTTCCAGACAAAAACTCCAAACTCTTCCGCACAGTTCTTAGGATATTCCATACTAACTTAGTTCCTTCCTAGACATCTAACTCTATTTTCCCACACTGCCCTGCACAGTCTTTCCAGTAAAGTCAAGGACATCTCTGGTTCCTTGTACTAGGAATGCATATCCCAACCACTACGTCTCTACTTATGCTGCTGGAATTAAACATGATATCCTTTCTTTGCCTACACCTAGCTAAAACCCATTCAGCTCTCAAGGAAGATTTACTTCTCCATGAAGTTATCCCTAATTACCCAAGAACATATGCCATCTTCCTTAAATGAGTACCAGACTTAAATCCAGGTATGCAGAGACAACCTATCCAGCAATTTGTTTTATCATAAATGTTATTTTCCTTCTGAGACTATCTGAGTTAAATGAAATGACTATCCCAGTTTACGTTCTAACTTTCTTAGCACCTAGGAAGTTCTGTACTTCCCTCTAACTCCTTTACATATTTTCTTCTCATACATACAGCAGAAAAACAGCATAAAGATAAAGTAACGGTATCGACAGCTCTTCCGAAATTCTTTAAAGCATCTCTCCGTTTTCCTTCTGGCAAAAATATGCTAAGCTTTCCTGTCAATCCTAATAAATAATTTCTTGGTTTCCCTTAAATGCCTGAAAAAAGTGATTCTGTAGACTTCTATTACAATATCCCTCTTGTTTTGCACAAATGTACATATTTAAGAAGAAAATACTTTAAAAATTTAAAATGATTTCTCATCAAATATTAATTTAAAAAATAAATAAATAATGCTTGACATATTATAACAGTGATGCTTCTTGGAGATCAGTAAATTGAACATATTATGTATTATTTCTACTACATTTATCTGAACCTACCTTTTCCAGAACTGGCAGCCAAGATACCACAAGATGTAAATTCTTCAAACAAAGCCATTCTCCATTGCGGGCACAGTCTTTTAGCATTTGAATTGCTATATCAGCTTGACCTTGACCCATGGCAACCTGCAAAAAACAAAAAGCAAAAACAAAAACCAAGGGTTTCCAAATATGTTGTCACATAACATTATAAGAGATTCAAAATTATCCTGCCATACATATTGAACTAACTCAATTATTGTAATATCAATTACTATAAATTTTCAACAAGAGACAACAGACTCTGCTGTCATTTCCAAGGCTGTCTTGTTTTCATCCATACATAATGGCAGATTTTTAAAATATTTTTCATATTTATTAAAAATTTATTATCATTATAGGTTTTCAAATTATAGAACAGAATAAAGAATTATTGAATAGTCTTTTTTTCTCATTCCATTATTTCCCATAATTCCTGCCCTCTCAAAATCAACATTGATCTTTTTGAGAAAGCCAGTGTTTATCATACCTACAGCCTTGTTGACTTCTTTGCAAAATTTAACATCAATACCACACCACTTCCTTGAAATTTACTTCTCTTTTGGTATCTCCAACATTGCACACATTTGGTTCTCAAGCTTCTAGTCTAACTATTTCTCTTTATAATTTCTTGGCTCTTCTTCATCCAGCAAACCCTAACATGTTGGTGGTCCTCAAAACTCTATCATTAGTCCTCTGCTCTTCTACTGCTTCTTGGAGAGAGGAGGTGGGAAGAAAGAGGTGAGAGAGACAAAGTGAAAGAAACAGAGAGAACCCTGATTTCTCATTGGAATTCCTTTCCAATTTTTCCAATCACTGTAGTCCACCTGTGCTTGGAACACTCATGTAATGGAATCAGCCCCTTTATGAAATAGAAACTTCCAGTCACTGAAAATACTCAAGCAGAAGCTGAATGAGCCTAGATAACAGACTTAATACATGAGATTTCTATATTATTTGGATGCTTGGACTAGGTGACAACTTACCACATCAAGTCTAAACTTCTATATTTTTAGGATAATTTACATAAGATTTATATAGCAGCACAGTTATACCTGTGTATGTATTACAATTTAAAAATAAACATATATTGGGGGTCTTGACTCAAACTTTTTTACTGAATACATGTCCAAAACAATTTGAAGAGCATTCAAAAGACAGTACATCATTGGTATCTTTGTTTGTCTTATAAGTATTGATATTGGTTTTGAAATTAGACTATGAAGTCTTTGAGATCAGGAACCAGGTCTGACTCACCGCATACTAAAACACGTAAAGGAGCAGGAAATAAATACTAGTATATTGATTTTTTTTTTTTAATTTCAATTTTTACCTGGAACAAAACAAATACTGGTTGAATTATTTCAATTACATTAGTTTTCCACTACTAAAATGCAAAAAAAAAAAAAAAAAAAAGAAAGAAAAAAAGAACATAGCAGAATCAGAGGAAAATATAAGTACTTTGCTGAACTGAAATAGTAGCTAAAAGCATTTGACTCAAAAAAATTTTCAAAATGATTAAATTGTGTGAAAACACCTTGAAAGTCCATGAAACCTTAGCAGAAAACATTTACTATGGGAAAAGAAAAAAAGCAAAACAGGATGTCAAGAAGACAGTTACTTAAAAAAAGTTTCTTGCATTAAAAATTAATTTTATCACATTAAAATGTATATCATTATCCTTAGCAGATATATTCAGTACAGCAACAAATATTAAAAGTAACAGTATAATTGTTAATAAATCTATCCAAATTTAAAGTTTATTTCATTAAATAATTTTGCGGGTATTGTACACGCAATTCCAAAAGTTCTAGTAGTAAAGCCTACTATGAATGCACAAAACAGAGGAAACTACTTTTCTAACAGTTCAGAATATGATATAGTAAATTCATATTAAATTAATATTAGAGGCTGAAATGAAAAAGATTTAGAAACAATTTTTCATTTCTATTTGGGAAGAGAAAAGAAAAGAACTTATAGCTTCTAAGACCTTTCAGGGACTCTTATATAACTTGTGCATTGAAAGCAAAGGGCTTTAGAAATAAAAAAATAATATTCTGCTACTTTTTAATAATTAGGTAAATCAAAAAAATAATATCTAAACCTGCCTAACTAGCTGTAATATTGTTTTAAAGAAAAGGCAAACTAATACCTGAAATTAATCATCTCCCCAAATTCTGTCTTCTGCCAAAGTCACTGCAGAACAATATAACCTGTAGAAAAAAGGCTTCCCTTCCTAAAGACACCTCATTGACAACTGAATATTGTCATAATCAATTGGCTAATCTACAACTACGATCTGAGTGGTCCTCCCTAGAGTAACAGTGTAAAACCTGCACAACTGCGCCTACCTGCTTTTCTGCTATCTTCTGTTTGCATTGTTTCTCATGAAATTTTTACTTTTCAATTTCTGGATGCTATCAAATATTTACTTTTTAATTATTATTAATTATTTTCCCAATGAAAAGGGTTTATTTGTTTACTTGTCAAAAAACTGAGGGTAAATTAATAAAATAAAATTTCAAACTTGTGTAGAAACTAATTTGAAAAAAGGAGACAATTTGAACAAACAAAAGCTCCTAGATTAACCTATAGAAAAAAATCACATTTTATCAGATAATTTTTTTACTCAAAAATATGTATTTCTTTCACATTAGTGTTTGCAGGTAAACATCATTGTAACTTATTGTAAAACATCCAAGAAAAATTTTAAAAGCTATTCTCAAAATGTAAGCAAGTGTATTTGCTTCCTATTGGTGCTATAACAAATTACCACAGATATAGTGCCTTAAAACAACACAAATTTATTATCTTATCAGACTTCGGGAGATCAGAAATATCAATGGTATAAAATCAAGGTGCTGTAATTTAAAAACAAAAGTTAACTACAAAGCTGAATTCCTTCCAGAGACTCAGCTTCTAGCAGTTACTTATATTCTTTGCTCATGGCCCCTTCCACCATCTTCAAAGCCAGCAGCATAGCATCTTCTCTCCTCTCTGATCTCTCCTTCTGTTGTCACATCTCTTTCCTTCTCTTTGACCGCCCTGCCTCCCTTTTATAAGAACCCTTGTGATTATTATTGGGCCTATCAAATAATCCAGGATAATCTTCCTATCTTAAAATCCTTAATTTAAATACATCTGTAAAATCCCTTTTGCCATATAAGGTAACATACTCACAGGTTCTGGAGATTAGGACATGGACATCTTTGGTGGGGCACTATTCAGCCCACCATAGCAAATATGCCCATTTCACTAACAGGAAAAAATATGTTAGGAGTAGCAATAACAGTGGCAAGGTAGTAATAATAGTGGCAAAACTAGCTGGGTACTCTGTACTGACCTGGTGATAAGACTCTCCACTTCGTTCAGAATTAGCAAGTTCTTGAAGTTCTTGAGAAGGATCAGCACCCGGGGAAATAATTATCAAGATGGGTTCAATTTCTAGTGTCTCTTTGTACAAACGTTTAAGATTTAGAGGAAGTGGAGACAACTCTTTCAGTCCTAAGGATATATTTTAAAAAGTAAAAATAAAAAGCAATATACATCAAAAAGTCTATTGAAACTAATTATAAAAAATAATAAAATACAAAAATAATAACTACTTACAAGAAATACTATATAACTAGGTGAATTACAATCCTATACTTACTAAAGTTTTTTTATTCTAAAGTCATTAAAATACTAGCAATAGCTAAAATTTATGAGATGCCTAGGGTGCCAGCATTTTCCTAAATGCTTTACATGTATGCAGCCACCTGTATAGCTTTTCATTCATTAATTTATATAACAGGGGAATGTCTACTCTGTGCCATGCATATGGAGAACCGTATTTCCACATAATCTGGATAAACACATCTGTCACAATATAGGATAAAAAGTTATTTCTTATGCCAATGCATTAAGGAGGGGTGGGAGGAAGTGATTTAAAGAGTGAAAACAATGTTTTATTTGGAAACAGAAATTCATAGCTGTCAACATACATTTGTTAGCTGACTCATCCTATGTAAATCTCAAAAATGCATTGCTTCAGTTTCCTCAACTATGACTCAGGAATAAAACTTAATCCACAGATTGTCTGGGGGCAAAATTAGGATATAACAATTATATTAATGTATTCCATTTACTCATCACCTATTCCATGCTAAACATTTTACTAGGTGGCTATTTATTTAAACCATATAATGACCCTGTGAAACAAACATCACATTCATTTTATGGATAAGGAAACCAAGACTCAAAGAGATGGAATGCCTTGCTAAAAGCCACCCAACTGCTAATTGCTAACTTAAAACACAATTCATCTGTGTTTTTTATAACCTTCCGTACTTCACAACTATAAAATCACATACGGATAAGAAACAATATTTTTGCTGTCACACTTAAATCTATTCTGCTAAAATATGAATGTTTCTACTGTTAATGTATTTTTTAAAGCCAAGGTGAAAAATACCCATTTCAATTAATAATCAAAAATATACTTGTTTGAATTGAAGTTAAACAGGAGAGTACGACACAGGGTTTTAAAAATAAACAAAATATTAAGAGAATGTAACAGACAACAAGGGCAAGAAGGGCTCCCTTATATCCTCAAAAGTAGAAATGAATAGACAAGATTGCATCACAGACATTCTAAACAGCAGGAAAAGGATATTCTAAAAGACTTTTGCAACACTTTAAAATATGAATTCAATGCCATCAAGACGAGCCAAAATAGGCATTTCTAGATGCCCATGTTGTAAGGAAACATTTCACACCGAAAACACTCCCTACTACTCTTCACAACTACAATCCAAAATAACTAAGAATTTTTAAAAGCAAAAATATTCCTAATACCAAGTGAAATTTACTCCAACAGGCACTTAAAATTGATGAACTGCTTCCAGAGATGTTTTATGAATTTTATTTTAAACTACATTTCCATTGTTAACAATCATCCTTTTGTGAGACCTAAAAGAAAAAATTCTTTTTTACATGTGGTGATGTGATACGAAACTTTCATTCCTTCCAAAATGCATCCATTTATTTATCTATAAATTTATTAAATACACTAAAAGAGCTGATTTGATTAAATGTATTACAAGTCTTCAAAATGTGCATGGATTTTGACTCTGAAATTTAAATTATAGTAATTAACCTAAGAAATAATTCAGGATATGAGCACAGAAGCATGTTTTATTTGGAAAATATATGTCAATACAGAAACCCTGTCTAAAAAAAGTTAAAATGCAGATTACCATATCATTTCTTAGTCTAACAAATATATATCATAAATTCCTGAGGGCAAGAATCATATCTGTTTTACTCACCGTTTCATATCCAGAGCTTAGCATAAATTCAATGATAATATCTAATTTTAATGTTCCACAGAAATAAATATATGTTCACTATCTGATTTTATATAACATTTCAAAGTAAAATATATTGAAATATTATGGATTAGAATAAAAATACCATACAACTTAAGATAACACAGTGATATTCATGTTACCTGGAATTACATGTTAGCCATTTTGCCCACAAAACTATCATAACATCCCTATTGCATTTTAATGAATTGAGTATGTATAATACTAGACATTATTTACTAAAGTAAAATTAGCTTTAAATCACAGGAACCTTATATTTTGACCATGGTCCTTAAAAATAAATGTAGTATTTTGTCAAAAGAAAAAAAAGAACTAAAAATAAGTCAAAGAGTAATTAAAACTTTCATTTTATTGTATTTTATTCTTCTTGGTTAAAATACTGAGATAATAAAAAAGAAATAATTTGCAACTTAAAAAGAAAAAAAATATTCCTGATACTTTTCAGGTCCCAGGCAAATGAAGAAAGTAGCAATTGACTATCAAACTATTGTAGTGGTAAATTTAATAGATTCATTCTGCCTCATTTATCATATCTTCTCTAAAAAAGAAACTGGTAAGCATCAAGGGCACACAAGGACCCTTCCTTTACTACAGAGAGAAGAAACTCTAAAAACAAAAAGTACCACAACAGCTATAAAAAGTAAAAGGAAAACCAACAACCACTATCTAATCTAACAGACATTAACAATTAAATGAGAAAATACTGTTTAGAAATGAAACAACATTCAACCCCAGAAACAAACAACAAAGTCAAACATTTTGTGGTAGGCAGAATTCTAGAGATGTTTTCCAAAGATTCCTATCCCCTGGTTATTCAAACACTAACCTAGGTATTGCTGTGCAGACTTTGAAGATTTAACTAAGATTATGGACCTTAAAATAAGGAGATTATCCTGGATTATTCAAGTAGGTCCAATCTAATGACTTGGGACTTTAAAAGCAGAGGAATTTCTCCAGCTATAGTCAGAGAGAACTAGCAAAAAAGAAGTAGGAGAGATGAGGTAAAGGGGGTGTTCAGGGGGATCTGAAGTATAAAAAGTAATCAGCCTGTTATTGTTGGCTTTGAAGGGGGGGGGTGCCACCAAAAAAAAAAAATGC
The DNA here is from genome assembly GCF_015220235.1 of Choloepus didactylus. Classification (NCBI taxonomy): domain Eukaryota; kingdom Metazoa; phylum Chordata; class Mammalia; order Pilosa; family Megalonychidae; genus Choloepus; species Choloepus didactylus. The sequence goes on along the minus strand of NC_051312.1, from coordinate 119,227,440 downwards.
GAGTGGCCCCTAAAAGCTGAGAATGATACCAGATGACAGAAAGAAAACAGGAAATTCCATCCTACAACTGCATGGAACAGAACTCCGCTAATGACCTGAATGAGACTGGATTTTTCCCAGAGCCTCCCAATAAGAGTTCAGATGGCCACATCTTGATTTCAGCATTATGAAACTTAGAGCTAGAAACCAGGTGAGCCCAACAGATTCTGACTTATAGAACTGTGAGACAATAAATAGGTATTGTTTCAAACTGCTGAATTTGTGGTAATTTGTTACAGCAAATACACATTTCCTTATGTCCTTCCTTTCCTCTTAGATGCAGACTTCACAAGAAAGATTGATCTTCCTATGGAAGCAGAGTACATGGGATGGGAATAGAGGAAGTGATAGCATGGCTAAAAGAGGTAAAGGAGTGTAAAATTAGAAAAGTTGAACTTTTTGATGGGGAACCTTTGAGAAGTTTCTGGTTCCTGTAGCTATTCCAGCACCTTATGGGACCATGTTCCTTTACATTCCAGATACCTCAATACACCTAGCATAATATCCTGCTTATAATAGCTAATAATAAAAAGTCAAACAAATCAGAATTACAGAAGTAAGAATATGTGCATCTGGTAACTACTATTAATAAAAAAGCCATACAGTAGATTTTGCCAGTACATAGGCTTGCTTTGTAGGATTATATTAAACTGACATGCCAGAATTTTTGATTGCTCTACTAATTTATATCTTCAAATTGAAACTACTTCTATGAATATGTCTTTATAAGATACTACTTTGAAGTTTACAGATTATAAAAAGGTATGCAAAAACTTAATTAAAATCTTTCCATATGAATGATGCAAGAAAAATTACATTTGAAATCAAATCTCCAAACTTTGATAGAAAGATATAAATGCTTGTCATTCTCTAACAATTTGAATTTTTAAATCTTATTCATACAATAAAAACTCTAATTTTATATAAAAACTGCATTAATAAAACTACTTGTCCAAATACAAAGTCATCCAGCCAAATAGCAGTATAACTTTGGCCTAGAAATAGTGTGGTTTTAGGAATATATTAAATTTTCAAAGCATTTGAATATGTGATTATCATAAGGTTTTCAGTTAGCACCATTAAACTTTAAAAGTCATTTAACATGGAAATAAAATAGCTCAGTAAGAGAAATATTCTCAAGAGTTGGTGGTAGAGGGTCAAGCTACAAGTCAATAAGAAAGGTTATGTGCAATGTGGCACAAAGAGCAGCTCTTAAAAGACTAAATGGAATAGAAAAAAAACAGAAAAATGATAGGTTCTTATGAATCCCTCTGAAAATTATCTCATTTTACTTAAACTTGCATTCTAGTTAAAGGAACTGACATTAAGTATGTAAATATGCCAGAAATATAATGAGAGAGCAATAAATTTACAAATAAGCCAGAAATATATCAGATAGTGAGAAGTGTTATGATAAGAATTAAAACAGGCTAATGTGTTGGCACAGATAAGATGACCCAGAAAGACCTCCGTAAGGATGCAAAACTTATGCTGAGATCTGAGTGATAAAGAGGCAGCATCCATAAAAAGAAAAGGAAAAATACAGAGAAAACAGATAGTGCAAATGTCCTAAGGCAGTTTTGCCCAGTAAAGCACAGTGGGAAAGCAAGATAGGTATAAGATGACGTTAGAGAAGTAGGCTGGGGCAGAGTGCCTGGGCTTTGAAGGCCTAGATAAGGAAACTGGATTTTATTCTAAGTATTTTGAGAAGACATTGGAGATTTTATGCAAGAAAGTGATATAATCTGATTTAGGTTTTAAAAAATCAAACCGTTTTCTGAATGAAGAATGGAATGGAGAGAAAGCAAGAATGGAAGTAGAGAAAACAATTTAGAAGAAAGTCACTGATTTAACAACAACTTATAGTGCCTACATGTTCCAGGAGATATTTAAGGCCCTGAGGACAAAAATGTGAAAAAAAAAAAAGTTTGGGCCCTCATATGGCTTATATTTTATATGGGGGGCACATGCAATAACAAAATGAATAAATAACATACAAAGTGGCAGGGTGCAAGATCAACACACAAAATCAGCAGTGTTTCTACATACTAGCAATGAACAATCTGAAGAAGAAATTAAGAAACAAATTCCACTTACAATAGCAACTAAAAGAATCAACTATCTAGGAATAAATCTAACCAAGGATATAAAGGATACATACACAGAAAACTACAAGATATTGCTAAAAGAAATCAAAGAAGACCCAAATAAATGGAAAGTCCAGTTCATGGACTGGAAGACTAAATATTGTTAAGATGTCAATTTGACCGAAAGCAATTTACACATTTAACACAATCCCAAAAAAATTCCAACAACCTTATTCCAGAAATGGAAAAGCCAATCATCGAATTTATATGGAAGGGTAAGGAGCCCCAAATAGCCAAAGCCCATCTTGGAAAAGAACGAAGGTGGAAGACACACTTCCTGATCTTAAAACTTATCACAAATCTATAGTTATCAAACCTGAATTCAAATTTTACCCTAAATGTGTATTATCTAGCAATATTTTACAGTGAAGGATTTATAAGGCTTTTTCATGATGAATAAATTGAAAAATATTGAGACACTAAAAAAAAAAAGCACGGCACTGGCACAAGGACAGACATAAGACTAATGGAATCAAACTGAGAGTTCAGAAATCAACCCTCAAATTTATGGCCAACTGATTCTTGACAAGGGTTAAAGAACAGTCTCCTGAATAAATGGTGCTGGGAAAACTGGATGTCCACATATAAAAGAATTAAGGTAGAGGGGGATTCTGGGAAGACGGCGGCATAGAAAGAAGTCGAAGACTTAGTCTCCCCCAGAACAATTCATAAATGAACAAAAAACCAGTAAATAACCTGGAATGGTAGCGGGGAGACAAATGTGACAGTACACTCAACTTCCACCGACATGAATTGGGAGGAATGCCCAAGATCACAGCATAAAATCTGTAAGTAAAATTGCAGACCCACGCTGAGAGCCGAGAACTTAGAGCCGGGAGCCCCTCCCTCACGGAAGCCGTGCCATGCATTTTCTCAGCCTAGCTCCAAGTGAGGTTTTAATAATAACTGCTCAATACAGACAGCGAATCCTCAACAAGCAGAGGCTTTTGGTGACAACTGACCTTGGGAGAATCGGGGGAAATATTCTGTCTCTTGCTCTCTCTCTGTGGAGAAAATCTCAGCTGCTCTCAGCCCACAAGGCATCGCAGTAGAGACAGCCTCACACATTCTGTATTCTGAAACGAGCTGAGAGCCCCACAGCACAGCCAAGAGGCCCAGGGCTTCCCTAGAGGGATGGCGCACACTGATGACGTAGCACGGCATCCCCCTCGGCTGAGGGAGGATCATGGCTGGGAGGGAGGATCCACTTGGAGAACCCAGGGGCGCTACGCCAAGTCCAGTGGTTTAGGGGACATGGAGAGAAAGCTGCCCTTCTTCCCTGGCCACCCATGCGCGTGCCCCACATTCAGGGCGGGCGACTCCAGCGGCGTGCCCAGGCTGAGCTCTCCAACTGAACACACAAGAATCATTTCCCCTCACTACGTGAGAACTGACTGGAGGGACATAGGTGGCTCACAGACGCCATCTGCTGGTTAGTTAGAGAAAGTACGTCACCAAACTGTGTCTCTGAAAAATTAGATCAGTATCCCTTTTTTTTTGATACAACTTGAAAGAACCCTATCAAGCAAAACAAATGCCAAGAGGCCAAAAACAACAGAAAATCTTAATGCATATGATAAAACCAGATGATACGGAGAATCCAGCTCCAAACACACAAATCAAGATTTCAGAAGAAATGTTATATCTCGCAAATTTAATTAAAAAACTACAATCAAAGAACGAAAACATGGCAAAGGATTTAAAGGACATCAAGAGGACCATGGCCCAGGATATAAGTGCCATAAAAAAGACACTAGAAGAGCATGAAGAAGACATTGCAAGAGTAAATAAAAAAATAGAAGATCTTATGGAAATAAAAGAAACTGTTGGCCAAATTAAAAAGACTCTGGATATTCACAACACAAGACTAGAGGAAGCTGAACAACATCTCAGTGTCCTAGAAATCCACAGAACAGAAAATGAAAGAACAAAAGAAAGAATAGAGAAAAAAAATTGAAAAAATCGCAATGGATCTCAGGGATACGATAGATAAAATAAAATGTCCAAACTTAAGACTCATTGGTGTCCCAGAAGGGGAAGAGAAGGGTAAAGGTCTAGAAAGAGTATTCAAAGAAATTGTTGGGGAAAACTTCCCCAACCTTATACACAATATAAACACACAAAGCATAAATGCCCAGCGAACTCCAAATAGAATAAATCCAAATAAACCCACCCCAAGACATATTCTGATCAGACTCTCAAATACTGAAGAGAAGGAGCAAGTTCTGAACTCAGCAAGAGAAAAGCAATTCACCACATACAAAGGAAACAATATAAGACTAAGTAGTGACTACTCAGTGGCCACTATGGAGGTGAGAAGGCAGTGGCATGACATATTTAAAATTCTGAGAGAGAAAAATTTCCAACCAAGAATACTTAATCCAGCAAAACTCTCCTTCAAATTTGAGGGAGAACTTAAATTTTTCACAGACAAACAAATGCTGAGAGACTTTGCCAATAAAAGACCTGCCCTACTTCAGATTCTAAAGGAAGCCCCACCAACAGAGAGACAAAGAAAGGAGAAAGAGATACAGAGAATTTTAACAGACATATATAGTACTTTACATCCCAAATCACCAGGACACTCATTTTTCTCTAGTGATCACAGATCTTTCTCCAGAAGGGACCATAAGCTGGGACATAAAACAAGCCTCAAGAAAGTAAAAAAAAAAAAAAAAAAAAAAAAGAATATACTCAAAGAACATTCTCCAAACACAATGGAATACAAATAGAAGTCAATAATTTTTGAACTATAAGTCCACTATTTACTTACTACATGATAAAAAATACACAAACTCTAAGGACAAATCAGTGGTTTTGAACTCAATGTAAAATATGTAATTTTAGACAACTATATAAAGGTGGGGGAATGAAGGAGTACAGGAACATAGTTTATGTGCCCTACTGAAGTGAAGGTGATATCAAAGAAAAACAAGATTGATAGGGATCTAAGAGGTTAATTTTAAGCCCCACAGTAAACACAAAGAAATTATCAGAGAATATAACCATAGAGATGAAATTAGAGTTTGGGTTAAGAGAAATCGGGGAAGGGGCAATGGGAAGCTAAGAAAGGAGTGTAAGGTTGCTGTTTGAGGTGAAGGGAAATTTCTGGCAATGGATGGTGGGAAAGAGCATAACATCATTCTAAATATGATTAATCCCACTAATGGAAGGCTAGGGAAGGGGTGGAATGGGAAGAGTTAGGCTGTATATATGTTTCCACAATTGAAAAAAGGAAAAAAAAAAAAAAGACAGTCTAACTAGACGGCAATTGAATGCTAAGGATGAACTTGGATGGGATTGGAGGGTGGAGGACAGGTGGCTCGAAGGGACACAGTTGAGACATAAGGAAAAGGAAATATAGAATGTAAGCATTGTATCATTGTTGAATCTCTTATACTTCTTAGCTGTGCTTAATGGAATTACATAAAACAATGTTCTTGTTCATGGGAAGTACATACGTGAATTATAGTGTATGTTCAAGGATGTGTGCAGCTAACTCTCATATGTTCAGAAGACAGAGAAATATATGATGGATGATAGGGAGGGAGGGAGGGAGGGAGGGAAAGAAATAGTGATGTGACAGCATGTTAGAGTTGGTGGATTAAGCTATCGGGGGAGGGGGGTCAGGGTATGATGGAATTCTGTGTATGGGGCTAGTATTGTTTTTGCAACTATTCATGTAACTTTGAATTTATTTCAAAATAAAATTAAAAAAAAAAAAAAAAAGAATTAAGGTAGACCCCTACCTCACACCATATACAAAAATCAAGTCAAAATGTATCACAGACAAAAATATAAGAACCAGAACTATAAAACTCCTAGAAGAAAACATAGGGAAGCTTCTTCAGGACCTTGTTATAGGCAGTGGTTTCTTAGACTTTACACCCAAAGCACAAGTAACAAAAGGAAAAAAACATAAATGGGACCTCATCAAAATCAAAAACTTTTGTGCATCAAAGGACTTTATCATGAAAATAAAAAGATAACCCACTCAATGGGATAAAATATTTGAGAACCACAAATCTAATAAGGGATTAATATCCAGACTATAAAGAAATCCTTAACTCAATAATAAAAAGACAAATAACTGATTCAAAAATGGCCAAAAGACTTGAATTGAAATGCCTCCAAAGAAAATATATAAATAGCCAAAAAGCACATGAAAAGATGCTAAACATTACCAGCTATTAGGGAAATGCAACTCAAAACCACGAGATACCATTTCATATCCACTAGAATGGCTACTGTTAAAAGCACAAACAAAAACAACAACAAAAAAAAACAGAATATAAAAGGTGTTGGAGATGATGCAGAGAAATAGAAAAACTCACTCACTACTGGTGGGAATGTAAAATGGTGTAGCCAATATGGAAAACTGTTTGGCAGTTCTTCAGAAAGTTAAGTATAGAATTACCATATGACCCAGAAAACTCATTTCTAGGTATATGCCCAGAAGAACTGAAAGCAGGGGCTTGAACAGATATTTGCACACCAATATTCATAGCAGCATTAGATACAACTGCCAAAAGATGGAAGCAACCCAAGAGTCCATCAACCAATACATGGATAAATTGTAGTATATACATAAAATACAATACTATGCAACCATAAAAAGGAATGAAGTTCTGATATATGCAACAACATGGATGAACCTGAAGACGTCATGTTGAGTGAAATACACCAGAAACAAAAGGACAAATATTGTATGATCTCACAGTTATGAAATAATTTGAATAAGTAAACTCATAGAGTCAGAATCTAGGGGCTGCGGGGCTGGGTTGGGAATAAGGAATTCATCTTTAAATTGTACAGAGGTTCAATTTGGGTTGATCGTAAAGTTTTGGTAATGAATGGAAGTGATGGTAGCAAAACATTGTGAATGTAATTAACAGCACTGAATTTTATATGTGAATATGGTTAGAAGGGGAAATTTTAGGTTGTATACGTGTTACTAGAATAAAAATTTTTAAAAATATATAGAACTGTACAACACAAACAGTGAATCCTATTGTAAATTTGGACAATATTTACAGAACTTATAAAAATGTTCTTTCCTGAATTGTAACAAATGTACCGCACTAAAGCAAGGTGTTAATATTAGAGTGGTATATGGAAACTCTGTGTTTTACACATGATTTTTCTGTAAACCTATAACTTCTCTAGTTTAAAAAAAGAGTCAGTTGTACAGAGATGCTATTTAAAGTCAGGGACTGGGTGAAATTCACCTAGCAAGAATGAATGGGGGGTGATGTCATCAACCTGGCGACGTAAACAGCTATTGAAAACTTCTCTCCAGAGAGTCAACAAATAATAGGACAATTCTGAAATGTTTGAAACTCTGGAGAAGGATATAGACTGAAGAAAGACCCTGCAAATGCCGAACTGAAGAAAGAGAAGAAATATCAGCATAATGAAAATGTTCAAAAATTGCTTGTGGTGATGAATGCACAACTATATGATGATACTATGAACATTTTGCTTTACACTTTGGATGGCTGTATGGTATGTGACTATATTTCAATAAATAAATAAATAATTTCTTAGAAAAAGGAATGAATGTAATGAATAAAGGGAAACCAGGGCAAGACTTCAATGGAAGGAAGAATATAACAACATTTGGAATACCCACAGAGAAGAAGGCAGTAAAGGAAATTGAAAATGGACAGTCTAAAAGGGTTGAGGAATAAAAGTAGAAACATAGTAGTCAACAGAAGAAAGTGTTTATAGAAGGAAGAAATGGGTAACTTTCTTGAGTGTTTTTTGAGAGGTCAAGCAAGATGTATAGCACTATGGAGGTCACTGTGGAACACTAGAGATGGAAGCCCAAATGGAGGGAATTGAGGACTCAATAAGAGTTGAGGAAATAGATTACTGCAGTCTCTGACTACGAACATATTTTCTAGATATTTTGTTGTGTAAGAAATCAAAGAAATGGAATGGTAGTTAGAGAGGAGTGTGGGGTCATAGAAAGCATTTTTAAGATAAGTGATACTAAAATATGTTTGTATGCTGAGAGAAATGACCCAGTAAAAAAGATAAAACTCAGGATGCAGTTGAAGAGGATAACGACATGAAAGAAGACAGAAAGAACAGATGGGCTGGCCTTTGATTGGCAGGGACATTCATTAACAGTAGGAGGGAGAGCAGAATGAGTATGAGTACCAAATGTAGGTAGGTGGTAGATTTATTTGTGGAAAATGAAGAATTTCTTTCTTATTGCTTCTGTTTTCTTTAAAATGCTACCAAAAGGTTACTTAAATCAACCAATTTAAGTGGTAAGTACAGCAATAGTTGGTTTTCGTATTTATTATATGTCTAGGTATACAGTTATTATTCACTATGTATGTCCAAATTTGACGGTATGCTAAATGTTTCCCTTACAAGATAAAGTAAACTCATAAGCATTTCCTAACATGGACACTAGTATCATTTCTCAACTATTTCATTCTGCAGAACCAAAAGTTATATACTTGTTGTAGCTTTTAAAGAAGTTAGGCTATCAAAAAGTACTTTACAAATTAACCATTCAATTGTCAAACTCCCTAAATGTGAAAATGGGTTAAAGTAGGTTATATGCAAGATAATTATAATGTATATCCATTGTTTTGTCACCAGGAGCCCTCCCCCACTTCCGGTAACAGCACTTCCACCATCTGTGACTTCTTTTGGGGAAACTGCTCTTCTATATATTTCTGGTGGGATTAGCTGAGAAGTGGACATGTTATCCATGCTGAGCAAAGCAGATTCATTCCCTAGGAATTTTTCTGGTGTACCTGGGAAGCAAAAGTTCTCTTTCCCCTTTCATCATAAGCTTTAAAACATAATCCAGAAGGTCAGCAGCCTTATCCCCAATATAGAAAGGAACCCCTGAGATTAAAAACAACACACAGACAGAAATTAACATGACAGTGTAAAAGAAAATTGAGAGGGAGAGATAAAGATAAAAATATGAGACGATACAAATAGGGAGACAGAGAAAGAAAAGGGTGAGGAAAGAAACTGTGAGAGACAAACTGAGAAACTAGACAGTGTCTCAGTCAACTGATAAACAGATGAGCAACTTACAGTATATACACACAATGAATATTATTAATCCATAAAAGAAATGAAGTTCTGATACATCTAACAACATGAATGAACCATGAAGATATCATGTTGAGTGAAATAAGCCAGGCACAAAAGGACAAATATTCTATGGTCTCACTAATATGAAAAAATTGAATATGAAAATACAAGAGTCAGAAACTAGAATAAAGATTACCAGGAGCTGATGGGTAGGGGGTATAGGGAATGGGGAATTGCTTAATTGGTATAAAATTTCTGTTTGGGGTGATGGAAAAGTTTTAGTAATGGATGGTGGTGATGGTAACACAACACTGAATTTTATATTTGAATGTGGTAAAAAGGGACAATTTTAGGTTGTACATATATTGCTAGAATAAAAATCTTTAAGAACCATAAAACTGTGCAACACAGTGAACCCTAATGTAAATTATGGACTATAGTTAATGGTATAATTATAATAATATTGTTTCATCAATTGTAACAACAATTCCACACCAATGCAAAGTAATAATAACAATTAATTTAATAACAGAAGAACAGTGTGTGAGGGGGATAATGGGAACTCTGTACTTTCTGCATAAGTTTTCTTTAAACCTACGACTTCTCTAATTAAAAAACAAAACAAAAAAGTGGCTCTAGAAATTTACCCATAATAATATGTCATGGGCATATGACTAACTCAATCATCTGAACCTGACATTTGTGTGGATTGGTGTGTGTTTGTGTGTGCAAATCAAGAAGAAATAAAACATCCAAATTGATATCGATGTCCATTAAAGAAATTAAATTTGTACTTTAAAAATAAATGAAAAAATGTGATGCAAAAGACAAACAGCTTTTCACAAAGATGGTGCCGAAAGCGAAGAAGGAAGCCCCTGCCCCTCCCAAAACCAAAGCCAAAGCAAAGGCTTTGAAAGCCAAGAAGGCAGTACTGAAAGGCATCCACAGTCACAAGAAAAAGAAGATCCACACTTCACCCACATTCCAGCAGCCCAAGAGGCTGCATCTCAGAAGACAGCCCAAATATCCTCGGAAGAGCGCCCCCAGGAGAAACAAGCTGGACCACTATGCCATCATCAAGTTCCCCCTGACCACTGAGTCAGCCATGAAGAAGATTGAAGACAACAACACACTTGTGTTCATTGTGGATGTCAAAGCCAACAAGCACCAGATCAAACAGGCTGTGAAGAAGCTCTGTGATATTGATGTGGCAAAGGTCAACACACTGACCAGGCCTGATGGAGAGAAGGCATATGTTTGACAGGCTCCTGACTGTGATGCTTCGGATGTTGCCAACAAAATTGGGATCATCTAAACTGAATCCAGCTGGCAAATTCTAAATGTAAGTTTTTTGACCATTAAAAAAAAAAAAAAAAAAGACAGACAGCTGTATGGCAAGACCTATTAAATATTTACAAAAGAAGAAAATACCACACATAAAAATCTTGCTCAGAATAAAGTGTGGGTGTTTCCCATTTTTCAAGTAATGGGAATAACAGCTGTACCTTAAACAGCCAAATACAGGACAAGAAAGGAAAATAAGTCAATCTCTCTCATGGAAAAAGGTAAAATATTTTACAGTGCTAGATAAGCAATCCAGCAATGTATAAATAAACTTCAAGTCAGGAATTTCATAAAAATGCAAGGTAGCTTAATATTTAGTATCTATTATTACATTTTTACAACACAACACTAATCAAGAGTTTTTTAAACTACATTATCTTCTCAATAATTGTTGCATAAACACTTCCTAAGAATTTAAAGCCTCTTCATGATAAGGAGATATAACCATTAGCAAACTAGGAAGGGAATTTCTATCAAATATCAATAAAAACCTATATCAACTATCAGACTTAACAGTGAAGTGTTGGAAGCATATGTCTGAAATCAGGTCCATGGAAAAGATGTCTACTATAACATTTATGCAATATTATACTGCGGTTCCTAGGTAATGCAGTGAATTTTTATAAAGAAACAATAATAACTACCAGAAAAGAGGAAATAAATTGTTATTCTTCAGAGATGACTTAAAACAGCATAGAAAATTCAAGAGATATTCTAACAATTTTAATTTCTATAAATTTTTAACAAAGGGGTTCAAAATACTTGCTGGATATGTAATCATCATGATTTACCAATAACAGAATTAAATATTAGAAATGCAATTTGAAAATAAGCTGTGTACAATAGCAATATAAATTATAGGTAAACAGGAATAAATATAATGAAAAGTGTACAATAATATTAGGAAGAACACTATAAATGTTACTGAAAAGCAATTTACAATAATTAAATATATGCAAAGATATACCATATTTATTTTTAATAAGATTGAATACCATGGAAAGATCAATTTTCAAAAAATACATACTATAAATTCAGTGTCAGGACAATCCAAACAGAATTTCTGTTGAGTGTGAGAAGTAGTTCAAAAATTACATAGAAGATAAAAGATTCAACAGTGTCCAGACAGTCTTTAAAAAGAAAAGCATGCTGGGAATACTCACTCTACTAGAGGTCAAATCTTGTTTAAAGCTATGATAATTATGTGAGTTTAGTTTCGGTACAGAGGGACAAATAGATTTTTGTAATATAATGGAATGGATCCGTAAACATGCCAAATTATACATGGAACCCTGATACTCCCAGATGCAGTGTTACAAAATTATGGAGAAAGAGTGGACTATTAAATAAATGGAGCTTTGCCAAATCTTCATTCATAAAGAAATCAATAAAGTTAATTATTTACCTTATACCATACACAGAAATTAATTATAAGTGGATTCAAAACCCATGTGAAATAAAGAATTATTAAAATCTCAGAAGAATTCTATTCTAGTTACTATTGCTGCATAACGATTCAACCCAAACTTAGGGGCATAAAACAGCCATCATTTTACTTTCCTCATGGATGCAAGAACTCTTTGTCTCTGCTCTAGAATATCTGGGACCTCAGGCAATAAGACTAATAGGGTGGAGTGTCTTGACCACAGGGAGCTGCAATCATCCAAACACTCACTCACGTATCCAGTGACTGATAATGAAGATTAGACTACTGATATAGGCAACAACATGAATGATTATTAAAAGCATTATGTTAAGTGAAAGAAACAAGAAACAAAAGTGCTTCTCAGGGGTGGAGATAGATGAATGCTTGACTGCAAAGGAAATGAGGAACTTTTGGGAATGATGGAAATATCCTGTATCTATCTTATGATGATGATGATTATATGACTGAATACATTTGTCAGAAGTCAACAAATATGAGTAATAAAATAAAGACAAAAATATATAAATAATAGGGAGGGATAAGGTGTAAGGGATGTTTTGAGTGTTCTCTTTTTATTTTTATTTTTTTCTTTATTTAGGAGTAATGAAAATGTTCTAAAATTGACTGTGGCAATGAACGCACAACTATATGATGATACTGGACCCACTGTATACTTTGGATGGATTATATGGTATGTGAATATATATCAATCAAACTGCATTTAAAAAGTCATCAGACAGAGGCAGGGCAAGATGGCAGACTGGTGAGCTGTAAGTTTTAGTTACTCCTCCAGGAAAGTAGGTAAAAAGCCAGGAACTGCGTGGACTGGACACCACAGAGCAATCTGTCTTTGGGCATACTTCATACAACACTCATGAAAACGTGGAACTGCTGAGATCAGCGAAATCTGTAAGTTTTTGCGGCCAGGGGACCCGCGCCCCTCCCTGCCAGGCTCAGTCCCGGGGGAGGAGGGGCTGACAGCTCCGGGAAGGAGAAGGGAGAACTGCACTGGCTGCTCTTATCGGAAACTCATTCTACTGATTCAAACTCCAACCATAGATAGACTGAGACCAGACACCAGAGACTCTGAGAGCAGCCAGCCCAGTAGAGAGGAGACAGGCATAGAAAAAAAACAACACGAAAAACTCCAAAATAAAAGCAGAGGATTTTTGGAGTTCTGGTGAACACAGAAAGGGGAAGGGCGGAGCTCAGGCCTTGAGGCGCATATGCAAATCCCGAAGCAAAGCTGATCTCTCTGCCCTGTGGACCTTTCCTTAATGGCCCTGGTTGCTTTGTCTATTAGCATTTCAATAACCCATTAGATCTCTGAGGAGGGCCGTTTTTTTTTTTTTTTTTAAATCCTTTTTTCTTTTTCTAAAACAATTACTCTAAGAAGCCCAATACAGAAAGCTTCAAAGAATTGCAATTTGGGCACGTCAAGTCAAGAGCAGAACTAAGAGAGCTCTGAGACAAAAGGCAATAATCCAGTGGCTGAGAAAATTCACTAAACAACACAACTTCCCAAGAAAAGGGGGGTGTCCGCTCACAGCCACCATCCTGGTGGACAGGAAACACTCCTGCCCATCACCAGCCCCATAGCCCAGAGCTGCCCCAGACAACCCAGTGTGACGGAAGTGCTTCAAATAACAGGCACACACCACAAAACTGGGCGTGGACATTAGCCTTCCCTGCAACCTCAGCTGAATATCCCAGAGTTGGGAAGGTGGAGCAGTATGAATTAACAAAGCCCCATTCAGCCATCATTTGAGCAGACTGGGAGCCTCCCTACACAGCCCAGCAGCCCAGAACTGCCCTGGGGGGACGGCACTCACCTGTGACATAGCACAGTCATCCCTCAACAGAGGACCTGGGGTGCACAGCCTGGAAGAGGGGCCCACTTGCAAGTCTCAGGAGCCATACGCCAATACCAAAGACTTGTGGGTCAGTGGCAGAGACAAACTGTGGCACGACTGAACTGAAGGATTAGACTATTGCAGCAGCTTTAAAACTCTAGGATCATCAGGGAGATTTGATTGTTAGGGCCACACCCCCTCCCCGACTGCCCAGAAACATGCCCCACATACAGGGCAGGCAACACCAACTACACACGCAAGCTTGGTACACCAATTGGGCCCCACAAGACTCACTCCCCCACTCAACAAAAAGGCTAAGCAGGGGAGAACTGGCTTGTGGAGAACACGTGGCTCGTGGACGCCACCTGCTGGTTAGTTAGAGAAAGTGTACTCCACGAAGCTGTAGACCTGATAAATTAGAGATAAGGACTTCAATAGGTCTACAGACCCTAAAAGAACCCTATCAAGTTCAGCAAATGCCACGAGGCCAAAAACAACAGAAAATTATAAAGCATATGAAAAAACCAGACGATATGGATAACCCAAGCCCAAGCACCCAAATCAAAAGACCAGAAGAGACACAGCACCTAGAGCAGCTACTCAAAGAACTAAAGATGAACAATGAGACCATAGTACGAGATATGAAGGAAATCAAGAAGACCCTAGAAGAGCATAAAGAAGACATTGCAAGACTAAATAAAAAAATGGATGATCTTATGGAAATTAAAGAAACTGTTGACCAAATTAAAAAGATTCTGGACACTCATAGTACAAGACTAGAGGAAGTTGAACAACGAATCAGTGACCTGGAAGATGACAGAATGGAAAATGAAAGCATAAAAGAAAGAATGGGGAAAAAAATTGAAAAACTCGAAATGGACCTCAGGGATATGATAGATAATATGAAACGTCCGAATATAAGACTCATTGGTGTCCCAGAAGGGGAAGAAAAGGGTAAAGGTCTAGGAAGAGTATTCAAAGAAATTGTTGGGGAAAACTTCCCAAATCTTCTAAACAACATAAATACACAAATCATAAATGCTCAGCGAACTCCAAATAGAATAAATCCAAAAAAACCCACTCCGAGACATATACTGATCACACTGTCAAACATAGAAGAGAAGGAGCAAGTTCTGAAAGCAGCAAGAGAAAAGCAATTCACCACATACAAAGGAAACAGCATAAGACTAAGTAGTGACTACTCAGCAGCCACCATGGAGGCAAGAAGGCAGTGGCACGATATATTTGAAATTCTGAGTGAGAAAAATTTCCAGCCAAGAATACTTTATCCAGCAAAGCTCTCCTTCAAATTTGAGGGAGAGCTGAAATTTTTCACAGACAAACAAATGCTGAGAGAATTTGCTAACAAGAGACCTGCCCTACTGGAGATACTCAAGGGAGCCCTACAGACAGAGAAACAAAGACAGGACAGAGAGACTTGGAGAAAGGTTCAGTACTAAAGAGATTCGGTATGGGTACAATAAAGGATATTAATAGAGAGAGGGAAAAATATGGCAAACATAAACCAAAGGATAAGATGGCCGATTCAAGAAATGCCTTCACGGTTTTAACGTTGAATGTAAATGGATTAAACTCCCCAATTAAAAGATATAGATTCGCAGAATGGATCAAAAAAAATGAACCATCAATATGTTGCATACAAGAGACTCATCTTAGACACAGGGACACAAAGAAACTGAAAGTGAAAGGATGGAAAAAAGTATTTCATGCAAGCTACAGCCAAAAGAAAGCAGGTGTAGCAATATTAATCTCAGATAAAATAGACTTCAAATGCAGGGATGTTTTGAGAGACAAAGAAGGCCACTACATACTAATAAAAGGGGCAATTCAGCAAGAAGAAATAATAATCGTAAATGTCTATGCACCCAATCAAGGTGCCACAAAATACATGAGAGAAACACTGGCAAAACTAAAGGAAGCAATTGATGTTTCCACAATAATTGTGGGAGACTTCAACACATCACTCTCTCCTATAAATAGATCAACCAGACAGAAGACCAATAAGGAAATTGAAAACCTAAACAATCTGATAAATGAATTAGATTTAACAGACATATACAGGACATTACATCCCAAATCACCAGGATACACATACTTTTCTAGTGCTCACGGAACTTTCTCCAGAATAGATCATATGCTGGGACATAAAACAAGCCTCAATAAATTTAAAAAGATTGAAATTATTCAAAGCACATTCTCTGACCACAATGGAATACAATTAGAAGTCAATAACCATCAGAGACTTAGAAAATTCACAAATACCTAGAGGTTAAACAACACACTCCAAAACAATCAGTGGGTTAAAGAAGAAATAGCAAGAGAAATTGCTAAATATATAGAGACGAATGAAAATGAGAACACAACATACCAAAACCTATGGGATGCAGCAAAAGCAGTGCTAAGGGGGAAATTTATAGCACTAAACGCCTATATTAAAAAGGAAGAAAGAGCCAAAAGCAAAGAACTAATGGATCAACTGAAGAAGCTAGAAAATGAACAGCAAACCAATCCTAAACCAAGTAGAAGAAAAGAAATAACAAGGATTAAAGCAGAAATAAATGACATAGAGAACAAAAAAACAATAGAGAGGATAAATATCACCAAAAGTTGGTTCTTTGAGAAGATCAACAAGATTGACAAGCCCCTAGCTAGACTGACAAAATCAAAAAGAGAGAAGACCCATATAAACAAAATAATGAATGAAAAAGGTGACATAACTGCAGATCCTGAAGAAATTAAAAAAATTATAAGAGGATATTATGAACAACTGTATGGCAACAAACTGGATAATGTAGAAGAAATGGACAATTTCCTGGAAACATATGAACAACCTAGACTGACCAGAGAAGAAATAGAAGACCTCAAGCAACCCATCACAAGCAAAGAGATCCAATCAGTCATCAAAAATCTTCCCACAAATAAATGCCCAGGGCCAGATGGCTTCACAGGGGAATTCTACCAAACTTTCCAGAAAGAACTGACACCAATCTTACTCAAACTCTTTCAAAACATTGAAAAAAATGGAACACTACCTAACTCATTTTATGAAGCTAACATCAATCTAATACCAAAACCAGGCAAAGATGCTACAAAAAAGGAAAACTACCGGCCAATCTCCCTAATGAATATAGATGCAAAAATCCTCAACAAAATACTTGCAAATCGAATCCAAAGATACATTAAAAAAATCATACACCATGACCAAGTGGGGTTCATTCCAGGCATGCAAGGATGGTTCAACATAAGAAAAACAATCAATGTATTACAACACATTAAAAACTCGAAAGGGAAAAATCAATTGATCATCTCAATAGATGCTGAAAAAGCATTTGACAAAATCCAACATCCCTTTTTGATAAAAACACTTCAAAAGGTAGGAATTGAAGGAAACTTCCTCAACATGATAAAGAGCATATATGAAAAACCCACAGCCAGCATAGTACTCAATGGTGAGAGACTGAAAGCCTTCCCTCTAAGATCAGGAACAAGACAAGGATGCCCGCTGTCACCACTGTTATTCAACATTGTGCTGGAAGTGCTAGCCAGGGCAATCCGGCAAGACAAAGAAATAAAAGGCATCCAAATTGGAAAAGAAGAAGTAAAACTGTCATTGTTTGCAGATGATATGATCTTATATCTAGAAAACCCTGAGAAATCAACGATACACCTACTAGAGCTAATAAACAAATTTAGCAAAGTAGCGGGATACAAGATTAATGCACATAAGTCAGTAATGTTTCTATATGCTAGAAATGAACAAACTGAAGAGACACTCAAGAAAAAGATACCATTTTCAATAGCAACTAAAAAAATCAAGTACCTAGGAATAAACTTAACCAAAGATGTAAAAGACCTATACAAAGAAAACTACATAACTCTACTAAAAGAAATAGAAGGGGACCTTAAAAGATGGAAAAATATTCCATGTTCATGGATAGGAAGGCTAAATGTCATTAAGATGTCAATTCTACCCAAACTCATCTACAGATTCAATGCAATCCCAATCAAAATTCCAACAACCTACTTTGCAGACTTGGAAAAGCTAGTTATCAAATTTATTTGGAAAGGGAAGATACCTCGAATTGCTAAAGACACTCTAAAAAAGAAAAACCAAGAAAACTTACACTCCCTGACTTTGAAGCTTATTATAAAGCCACAGTTGCCAAAACAGCATGGTACTGGCACAAAGATAGACATATAGATCAATGGAATCGAATTGAGAATTCAGAGATAGACCCTCAGATCTATGGCCGACTGATCTTTGATAAGGCCTCCAAAGTCACCGAACTGAGCCATAATGGTCTTTTCAACAAATGGGGCTGGGAGAGTTGGATATCCATATCCAAAAGAATGAAAGAGGACCCCTACCTCACACCCTACACAAAAATTAACTCAAAATGGACCAAAGATCTCAATATAAAAGAAAGTACCATAAAACTCCTAGAAGATAATGTAGGAAAACATCTTCAAGACCTTGTATTAGGAGGCCACTTCCTAGACTTTACACCCAAAGCACAAGCAACAAAAGAGAAAATAGATAAATGGGAACTCCTCAAGCTTAGAAGTTTCTGCACCTCAAAGGAATTTCTCAAAAAGGTAAAGAGGCAGCCAACTCAATGGGAAAAAATTTTTGGAAACCATGTATCTGACAAAAGACTGATATCTTGCATATACAAAGAAATCCTACAACTCAATGACAATAGTACAGACAGCCCAATTATAAAATGGGCAAAAGATATGAAAAGACAGTTCTCTCAAGAGGAAATACAAATGGCCAAGAAACACATGAAAAAATGTTCAGCTTCACTAGCTATTAGAGAGATGCAAATTAAGACCACAATGAGATACCATCTAACACCGGTTAGAATGGCTGCCATTAAACAAACAGGAAACTACAAATGCTGGAGGGGATGTGGAGAAATTGGAACTCTTATTCATTGTTGGTGGGACTGTATAATGGTTCAGCCACTCTGGAAGTCAGTCTGGCGGTTCCTTAGAAAACTAGATATAGAGCTACCATTCGATCCAGCGATTGCACTTCTCGGGATATACCCGGAAGATCGGAAAGCAGTGACACGAACAGATATCTGCACGCCAATGTTCATAGCAGCATTATTCACAATTGCC
This sequence comes from Choloepus didactylus, assembly GCF_015220235.1. Lineage (NCBI taxonomy): Eukaryota > Metazoa > Chordata > Mammalia > Pilosa > Megalonychidae > Choloepus > Choloepus didactylus. The sequence goes on along the minus strand of NC_051312.1, from coordinate 119,208,415 downwards.
AAGAGATGGAAACAACCCAAATGTCCTTCAACAGATGAGTGGATAAATAAAATGTGGTATATACACACGATGGAATACTACGCGGCAGTAAGAAGGAACGATCTGGTGAAACATATGACAACATGGATGAACCTTGAAGACATAATGCTGAGCGAAATAAGCCAGGCACAAAAAGAGAAATATTATATGCTACCACTAATGTGAACTTTGAAAAATGTAAAACAAATGGTTTATAATGTAGAATGTAGGGGAACTAGCAGTAGAGAGCAATTAAGGAAGGGGGAACAATAATCCAAGAAGAACAGATAAGCTATTTAACGTTCTGGGGATGCCCAGAAATGACTATGGTCTGTTAATTTCTGATGGATGTAGTAGGAACAATTTCACTGAAATGTTGCTATATTATGTAACTTTCTTGGGGTAAAGTAGGAACATGTTGGAAGTTAAGCAGTTATCTTAGGTTAGTTGTCTTTTTCTTACTCCCTTGTTATGGTCTCTTTGAAATGTTCTTTTATTGTATGTTTGTTTTCTTTTTAACTTTTTTTTTCATACAGTTGATTTAAAAAGAAGGGAAAGTTAAAAAAAAAAAAAAAAAAGAAAAAAGACAAACAAGGAAAAAAAAAAAAAAGATGTAGTGCCCCCTTGAGGAGCCTGTGGAGAATGCAGGGGTATTCGCCTACCCCACCTCCATGGTTGCTAACATGACCACAGACATAGGGGACCGGTGGTTTGATGGGTTGAGCCCTCTACCATAAGTTTTACCCTTGGGAAGACGGTTGCTGCAAAGGAGAGGCTAGGCCTCCCTGTATTTGTGCCTAAGAGTCTCCTCCTGAATGCCTCTTTGTTGCTCAGATGTGGCCCTCTCTCTCTGGCTAAGCCAACTTGAAAGGTGAAATCACTGCCCTCCCCCCTACGTGGGATCAGACACCCAGGGGAGTGAATCTCCCTGGCAACGTGGAATATGACTCCCGGGGAGGAATGTAGACCCGGCATCGTGGGATGGAGAACATCTTCTTGACCAAAAGGGGGATGTGAAAGGAAATGAAATAAGCTTCAGTGGCAGAGAGATTCCAAAACGAGCCGAGAGATCACTCTGGTGGGCACTCTTACGCACACTTTAGACAACCTTTTTTAGGTTCTAAAGAATTGGGGTAGCTGGTGGTGGATACCTGAAACTATTAAACTACAACCCAGAACCCATGAATCTCGAAGACAGTTGTATAAAAATGTAGCTTATGAGGGGTGACAATGGGATTGGGAAAGCCATAAGGACCACATTCCCCTTTGTCTAGTTTATGGATGGATGTGTAGAAAAGTAGGGGAAGGAAACAAACAGACAAAGGTACCCAGTGTTCTTTTTTACTTCAATTGCTCTTTTTCACTCTAATTATTATTCTTGTTATTTTTGTGTGTGTGCTAATGAAGGTGTCAGGGATTGATTTAGGTGATGAATGTACAACTATGTAATGGTACTGTAAACAATCGAAAGTACAATTTGTTTTGTATGACTGCGTGGTATGTGAATATATCTCAATAAAATGATGATTAAAAAAAAAAAAAAAAAAAAAAAAGACACCACAACGGCTGAAAGATTCTGTTCCACCTGGTGCCAGTTTGATGTATTATGTCCCCCAAAACACCATTATCTTTGATGCAATCTTGTGTGGGCAGACATATTAGTGTTGATTAGATTTTGGAATCCTTTGGGTGTTTCCATCGAGATGTGATTCAATCAACTGTGGACCAGACCCTTTTTTTGGATAATTTCCATGGAGGTGTTGCCACACCTATTCAGGGTGGGTTTGAATTAAATTACTGGAGCACCATATAAGCTCAGACAGAAGGAGCAAGCTTGCTACAGCCAAGAGAGACACTTGGAAGAACACACTGGAACTGAGAGAGGAGCTTCAGCTTACAGAGACATTTTGGAGACAGCCTTTGAAAGCAGACTTTTGCTCCAGAGAAGCTAAGAGAGGACAAGCGCCCCAAAAGCAACTAAGAGTGACATTTTGGAGAGAAGCTGAAGCCTAGAGAGGAAAATCTGGAAGAAAGCCATTATGAAACCAGAACTTGGAGCAGACACCAGCCACGTGCCTTCCCAGCTAACAGAGGTTTTCTGGATGCCATTGGCCATTCTCCAGTGAAGGTATCCGATTGCTGATGTGTTACCTTGGACACTTTATGGCCCTAAGACTGTAACTGGGTAACCAAATAAACCCCCTTTTATAAAAGCCAAAAAAAAAAAAAAAAAAAAAAAAAAAAGTCATCAAAAAGGTGATGAAGAAAAAAATAAAATAATGTAGGTCAGTGGTAATAGTTCTAGAAAAGTATTACACTTACCCAGAGTTTTACATGCAAACAAAGCCATGGCACTCTGCAATCTGTCTGGTCTGAGAGCCTGTACCACAAGAACCTTAAAATAAAATAAAAAATATTTTTAAATAATAAGGTTCCTATAACAGCTTTAACCAAACAACAGTTAATGTTAATTGATTTATGAAACCAAATGTTTACTAAAATATGTGAAAACTTAATCATCATTCCATAGTATCTACTATGCCTTGAAAACTGTCACAATAGGTATATATGTACCAAGATACCACTCTAATATCCAAAATGTTACTGAAAGCCAAACCTCCTCAAACTTATCACCAAAATTAAACATCAGGACATAATGATCATGTGGTCAGCTATATCTTCAGGTTCTAATAAATGCCAAATGGCAGTTGAGAGTAGGGGTATGTAGGTAAGGCATTTCTGATGACAACCGAATAAAGGTCCAGAAAGCTTACTTAAAATTTTCAAATCATTATATTTATGTTGAATCATATATGTCTATGATATTCCCAGATGTTTATATTTTCAAATAAAGTCTCTCTTAATTCCTTTTTGTTTGTTTGTTTAGCATGCTTGGTGAAATAGAATTCACTATATAAGGAGATACAAAGGGGACAAAAACCACAGTCAGCAGCCTAATAAGGAAACATAGATGGCAGTTGTTCCCTGAGGGGTCAACTCCTGGAGAGCTCTCCCACTCCAAGCCTTTTACCTAGCCAATCAGACAATGAAGTGGAAACCACTAGCCGGTTTCATCATTCTATCTGGAAAACAGAATGGGGAAAAAAAATGGCCTGCACCTCACCATTTGGTTTTTTCTTTAGATAGAACTCTGGGAAATGGATGAAGAACCTATACAATAGGTACCTTAAGTTTTTTTGGAAAGACATTTTTCCTACTGCATATTCTCAATTTCCCATGGGTCGAGGCAAAGGGATTAAGAAAAGCTACAGTTGAAAACACCTTAACCAGGAACTTTGCCAGTGATTTTATTGTCTGGACAGGATGGCAAAAGCAAAAAGCCCTTCCCTGTATATACCACATCGAAGGTCATGTAACTCCCAAAAGACAAAGCTTTTATTTAAATGGCCTCTGAATAGCAGAGAAACATTATATACAATGTTGTTTTTTTGTGTGTTTTTTTTTGCATTTAAATAACCCGAAATTTTACCTGCTGAAATAAGGAAACTTTCTTTGCAAGAATTGACGGAAACTCTTGCTCACACACTGAATTATGATAAAAGGTACGCCAAAGAGCTACATCTTCAAAGCAGAGGATTTGATAAAGACTGGGGAGAGCAATCTAAGAAATAAAAATAATCATGTATAGTGAGTCATAAGCAAATATAAACACATACAGATCTTAACAAAACTAAAAAAAGTAAATAAAAACCAATTTTGATAGATATTGTTTTTTACTTTGTGTGGATTTGTCTAATCATTTCTAGGTCAGAAATAGTATGACAGACTTATCCAATATTAAAGCCAGAATTAAATTAAAAAAAAATTTCCAAAGTAGTATTAAATCAATACTTATAAGTTAACAAATCTTTTCTCTACATAAAAACATCTGTACTTAGCTATCTCCACCTTGCAGAGAAAAGAAATGCTGTCATTAAAACCAAGTGCAAGTTTTAAGCATTGCAGCAAATTTGAGTTCCATGTTAAATTATAAAAATATGTCAAATTTTAGATTCAAATCAATAGCAAAGCATGTTTTTCTAAGCCATGTTCACTTATGCCTTATACATGAACATGTTGCTTCCTCTGCCTCTGAATGTTCCAATCCTCCTTGCTATCTAATATATTTCTACTCATCACTCAATATTTACCCTAAACAATACCATCTCTCAAAGGTGTTCCCCAACATACTCATTTCCTCTACCTCAAACAAATAGTATTCTCTCTTCAGGGTATCCCTAAGAAAAGTAACATACAAACTTTTTTCAAGAATGTACTACAAGATCAGAAACACAAATCTGTACAGACAATTTTTATTGAAAATAATGGTGACTTTAAACGAGCTATATATGCAGTATTAGAACCTTATATAATATAAATTTAAATCAAATGTATCAATGATGTTTTTTCCAAACACCTATATTCATTTCTAAATAAACCATTACCCAAATTTCATTCTGTAACTTACCTAAAATTAAACAGCTGAAAGTTAATTATTTTTAATAAATGACCTAAGCCTATGAGGATAATACCTGATAATGGTCTGTTAACTTTAGTATAAGAGAATAAGGTCTTCCACTTCTAATTTATGTGTGCGGCACATTATATAATTTTCATGTGTTTGGCTAGAAGTCTGAGATAGGCTATCCTGGACAATAAGAAGCTCCCTGGTTGCATGTTAAACTCTATGCCAGAGCAGGGTATAGTTCTACTATAGCACAAACCATATTTCAAAGGTAATTATTTAACATATCCTATATAGTGTAATTTCATTCATGGTAGAGCCTTTTTATATTGTAAAATATATTTGTCTTCCCACCGGAACTATGCCAATTAGTAGTAGGCACCAAGTAAATGGTTAACGAAGAAAGCAATGAATGATATAAAGTAGAATCCATTTATTTCATTCATCAAATATTTATGAAATAAAGGCAGTAAAGGGTGATGGGTAAGAGTCTTTTTTGTAAGGGTTTTGTGAGAATTAAATGAGATAATTCATTTGAAATGTTTTATAAACCAAAATGATAAAAAAATAGTATATTAAAAATCTTCTCTGAATAGAATACATAAATACTTCCCTAAATGTTTTATATTTCTTTACTTCAACAGAAATGAGTATGAGAAAAAACCATAATGACAGTTTTTAAGTAAAAAACTGTAAGATTTTTTCCCAAGTGTAACCACAGTAGATCAACTGTTACAATAATAATTATCAGTACCATACTGATTATTATTAATTTTGCCCTTAAGAGTTCATGAGAGTTCAGAGGTCCTGTTCAATAACCCAGAAATCCCTTCAAATTCTCACTATTTTTCATAGTTACAGCTTTTTTTTGCATTGTATTACAATTTAAAAAAACATGCTTCCTGGAAACATGGAAACTCCTGGAAAGCAAGGGCCAAGACTCTCTACTCTCAACCAGCATATCATAAATTTTTAATAAATATTTTTAACCTTAAGGAAAATATGACCAATGCAAAGTCTATCTAACCAGTGCATCACAAGTTTGTTTACTCATAGTCTCAATTTGTTCAGCCAAAAAGCTATTTAATGAACACTATGCATGTGGCATACAGTAGGTGCTCACAGAATAAATAAAGGAATGAATGTGTTAGGCTTTGTGCTAAGTGTTAGGGAAATAAAGTTTAATAAGGCAAGAACCTTAACCTCAGTGAAATTATAACATATGAGAAGAGGCAAACGTAAGTCATTTTGATTCAGTGTGACAGGTGCTGAAATACAGCAATGTTCAAGGTGTAGTGATGATGGAAAAGACAGAATGGGAAAATCAGGGAGAAAATTATTTGAGGTGATGATTTAGGTAAAGTCTTGAAAGATAAACACAAGTTTCACAGATGGAAACAGGGCATTCCAGGCAGAGGGAATATATGAACCAGTTAAGTATAAGTAGTCTTGATGGGATGGACTGGAGGTAAAACTGGAAGACAGACAAAGAGCAGATCATAAATCACCTGCTATGCTATAGTAAAAGACTGTGAGTTTATGTGATGAGTGACACGCAATCACTGAAAGGTTTTACATAGGGGACTAACTATATCAAAAATAAACTTTTAAAACATAACAGATATGATAAACTGTTGAGAAATGAGATTAGAAACATGGGCTGTACAGGAAAATCCAGTTGACTGTTGCTGAGAGCCTCAAGCAACTAAGACCATGATTGCCGAGATGAAGGGCTGAGTGTGAGAGATATTTAATAGAAGTGAGAAAAAAGAGAACGAATTTGAAACTTTCCTCAACATAAGCCATCAAACAGCATCTCACTGCCTATCCTGTTTTATTCTATAAACAAGTCCTCCAACATATCATATTAGAGGATCTTTTATTTACTTATCTGTATATTCCATATGGGTATAGGGCACAGAACTGTGCACAATGTAGAGACTCAACATATGTAATTATTGATTAAAGGACTAATCACAGCAATTCTTTGATGTCCTTTTACTCAGGTGTTCTTATAAGATATTCAGAAAAATATCAAGACTGAGTATAAATTAGTACATAATAAATCAACAGAAATAACTCAAATATAGATATATAAAATATCCCCTCTAGAAGAAAAGGATTACCTTTAAGGTTGCCACTGCCCAGCTTCTTTCCTGATCTATCCAAGATGGAAGTTGATCACGTATTCTTTGTTGAGAATCCTTTAATAAAGTCAGTTACTTACAATGGAATATTTGGTATAATTCAGACTTTAAAAAAGATTAATAATGGACTAGCTATTTTTATGAACAGTATTTTGAAAATGCTCATTCTAGGTATTATTTCTTTATTCCTGGATATTTCACAACTTAATATAAACACAAAGCATAGATAACCATTTAGACAAATACTACATTCCTTTCATTGTATTTAATCTTTTATGAGCACTCAGAAAAATTCTAAGGTCATAAGAAACAACCATAAAAATTATATTAATTATACCTTGAATTTCAGACATTACCTATGCTCCATGCTACAGCTTTGGGTATGCTGCTTTGAGGAATAATATTATCCATTATATGTGCAAATAGAAAATTACCAGAAAAAAAGCTAAATTTGAATGATCAAAAGTTTTTAAAATTAATTTTTAAATTTCAGATATATAAGAAAACGTTCTTAGTTATAATATTTGATTTTCTTAAAGATTATACAAGTGTTCTTGGAACAAATATATATAACAGAAAAATAAACTATATGAACTTCTTAGTATTTAATTAAGATTATTCTCAAAAGAGATTTAGGCTTATTTTACAGTAGGGCAATAGAGGCAGGGGCATATTCGTCTAATCAAAGTATACTCTCAGCAATAATTTAAAACTCCTCTGAAGCAAATTATATTTCATGAAGCCAAAGCCAGAACTATTTTCTCTAAGAGTGAAATAAGATTTTATTTTAACTTACAGCTTTCCTTAACATGTCTCCAACAATCACACCTGTAAATGTATCCCATTCCTAGTGAATAAAAATATGAACACAAACAATATAAAATTGCTAACAAGTTAAAAAAAATGATCTTAATGTTCCTACAAGAGGGCTTACAATGCAGCCTTCTAGGGACACAGGAAAAAACAGAACTCCTTTCAAACCTTCCCACTTTTTCTATTAAAACATTAACATCATAAGAACAAAGTCATGTACCAACATAAATTATTAATACGAAATCCACTGGGAATAATTTATTAAAACAAAAAATAAAACAATATTATATCTATGTGAGTTTCAACATCTAAAAATTTTAATGTCATATTCAACTGACATTTGTTCTTTACCTGTTAATTTGTTTTGTCATATGCTACTACTCACTAATAGATAAGCAATAAGGAGTACCAAAAGTTTAAGAATAACGTATGTTAGCAAAACCTTGAGAGAAGTACTTCCATCAACTTATTTTTTCCTAAAGACTGGGAGAAGACTGCCAGTATTTCTTCTTTTTTATTTTTAGCCATAGAATCAAGATTTATCAAATGTTGTGGAATCTAGTGCTCTAAGAAAATCTCTATCTTTACTCCAGGTTCCCCCAATCACATGATGGCCTGAGCACTACCATTCTATTTGTTACACATTGGCCAGCAAATAAAGCAAAATACATTAAAATGTGAGAGCAATATGGACAAATTACCAAAGCAACAAACTTCTTGTCTCCCCCTCTCCTGGCCACCCACTCTTCCAACTGAAATTATGCAGTCACAAATAAGTAAAATAGGAGTGATTACTACTACTACATTTAAGTTAGAGAAGAATGTCCTCCTTTCCCAATTATAATTTATTTTTACTTCAGGAAAAAAATAGGGAATATAGTCTTATATTATATGGAATATACCGATCATGGTGAAATACAACATAAGAAGGAAGGAAAGGTATCAAAGTTAATAACAGAAATAAAAGTAATCAAGTTAAATTCAGAAGAGACTATACAAGTCAGTCACAGGGTGTAGATTTAGAGAAAAAATGAGAGAACACAGGCAGAACAGAGGAATGGTTTATATTCCTTTAACCTCAAAAATGAGGGGAACATGGTCAAAATTTGGCCAGAGTTAAAGATAACTAGGTCAGAGTTGCACTGTCCATATACCATTCCCTGGCATGCTGGCTACTGGACTCTTACTTCATGATAATGGCATAATAATGAAAAAACTCAATAGCAAATAATTTTTTAAAAAAATTAGAAGCAGACCAGGAATGGATTAGTTATAACGCTACTCTGAGGGAGGTCCTTTTGAAGTTTAAGAAGGGGTTATATGGAGATCAGAAATGAGGTCACAGAGAAAGAAGATAAAAAGATTAACATAAACTTGCAGGCCCAAGGAAGTTTCTGAGAACTGCCCAACCTATGCTTCACCTGCTGACTCCGGACAAGTGAGTGGAGGTAATAAATAATATAGTTTTATATCCATATTGTTTCACTATTTCTACTTATCAGTTCCACTGCTTAGACAGGAAAATCAGAAAACTGACTTTTCTGGTGCCCAGCATAAGTGGACCTGTGTTGAGATGAATCTGTGCAGCTTGGTAGGTCACTTAGATTGCTTTTTCCTGCCTTACCGTCACTCCAGAACACTGGACTCATCCAGAGGGGAGTAGAACAGGAAATCAGCATCTTACACTAAATTTCTAATTTAGTAAAGGATTTATAGGTTGATATATAATTTCTAACCTAATGTAATTCCTAATCTAATTATAAATCAACGCTTGACCAAAATTCTATGTAACTTTAATGTTTTCCTCCTTTGATTCTGTGCCGGTTTGAATGTATTATGCCCCCCAGAAAAAAGCCACATTCTTTGATGCAATCTTGTGGGGCAAACATATTAGTGGGGATTAAGTTGGAACATTTGGATTAGGTTGTTTCCATGGAAATGTGCCCCACCCAACTGTGGGTGATAACTCTGATTGGATAATTTCCATGGAGGTGTGGCCCTGCCCATTCAGCATGGGCCTTGATTAGTTTACTCGAGCACTACACAAGCTCAGACAGAAGGAGCAGGCTTGCTACAGCCAAGAGGGACACACTGAAGAAAGCACAAGAGCTGAGAGAGGAACAACAGTTTACAGAGACAGTTTGAAGATGGCCATTGAAAGCAGACTCTTGCTCCGGAGAAGCTAAGAGAGGACAAACACCCCAAGAGCAACTGAGGGTGACATTTTGAAGAGGAGATATGGCCTAGAGAGGAATGTCCTGGGAGAAAGTCATTTTGAAACCAGAACTTGGAGTAGACGCCAGCCACGTGCCTTCCCAGCTAACAGAGGTTTTCCGGACACCACTGGCCATCCTCCAGTGAAGGTACCTGATTGTTGATGACATACTTTGGACTCTTTATGGCCTTAAGACTGTAACGTTGTAACCACATAAACCCCCTTTATAAAAGCCAATCCATTTCTGGTGTTTTGCATTCCGGCAGCATTAGGAAACTAGAACAGATTCCACTTACATTTTCTTCAAAAAGTTCAGGATGCATGCCTCGAACAAAATGCAAAGCGAACATCAACTGATCAGCCTGAAAAGAATGAGAAATGTCATATTGTTTTTTACAAATTCATGTCTTCGGAAGAGCATAGTCCTTAAATTTCAGTTCAGAAAATCAATATTCTGTTTTCAAATCATCTACTTTTAATTGGAGACAGAGGTAGGGGTTGGTGGATAGAGAAAGGATAAAAATTTTTAGAGAAAGTACAAAAGATATAAAAAAAAAAATTATTTGGCCAGTTAAAATCCAGTTGGGAGGTTTGTATTAGTCATTATTAACAAGATCAACCTTTTGCATTACAATCTTCAATTTTTCATCTTGTAGGCTTAAACATACAGGTAATTACATGCAATTATCACAACCATGCTGTCCTTACTAAATATTAACTTCCTAAATTAAACAGGAAACTGAAGCATAAACTGTTGATTTTCCACTTAATAAAGAAGAGAAGTAATATCAAGTAAACAAAACAACAAATAATTCCATCAATGTGTGATTACTTGCAGAAAAAAACAAAACTAAACTAAAACATGAGTAACTGATTGGGAATAGATAACACAGAAGAAACCAAGAAATGACCCAACATCCTACCAGTAAAACAAAAGCAGAACCAATAGAAGGTGAGGTCAAGAAAGAGGTATATAAACAAACAAAACACACACCAAATCATGTACAATAAGACTTCTTAAAGGCAGAAGATCATATCAAGATCATCAGAGAACTGAAAATATAGTCTGTACTCAAAAAAATTCTGAGGAAAGGAAGAAAGAAGGTATAAAAGCAAGGGGGAGATAAAAACTCAGACTTTGAGGGGCAACCTGAGAAGACAAGTTAGAACGGAAGAAGGAAAAAACAAAGTAAGGGAATATAGGACAAGAATTTAATAATTAGGCACACAGATTGTTAGATGCTATCAGTAGTCTTGAAGGATCATAACCTGAATCCAACTATCTGAAATTACATAACACATTTACAAAGAATTTTAACACAATCGTAATGTTGTAAGTGAAAATTAACTGCATTTCTAAGGATATATTAAATTAAATTAAAGCAACAAATTTATATAGGATATACAAAAGAATGAGTTAATTAAATTATCTCCATATAAAACAACATACATATTCTTGTTCCTATGAAACAACATATATATTCTTCCAGTAAAGCAAAACTGTGCCAGACGTGTCAGATGACAAACGATTAGCTATAACTGTGACACAAAGTGCCAAAAATATATCACTTAGATATATGGTACCATTGAAAAATAAGATTTGGTGTTTTAATATTTTTAATGCTATAGAAATTATTCACTAATTTGCTTACATTTATGGGGAGAACATTTTTAATCCACAAGGTGTACTAACCGTACTCTCCATGAGATTGTGTGGGTTGTGTTCAACACTGCATCTTTGCTGCCTATTAAAATAGGCAGCAAAATATGTATTTGTTAAATGAATGGTCTCATTTAATGGGCATTAAGAGCCCAGGTCCAGACAGAGAGAACTGAATACAAAGTCCATCTGGACTACCCAGGTGAAATTGAGAAACCTACCTCACTTACCTAATCTATAAAAAAAGGGATAATGATAATACGTACATCATGGCATTATTGTAAAAATTAAATCACATAATGTATATGAGGCACTTAGCAAAATGCCTAGTACACTGTAAAGGCTCCATAAATGTTAGTTATTACCTGTTTTATTAGTATCAGTAATAATGAATAAAACAAACTTTACATTTTATTCAACAAGTTTTCATGTTTCCTTCTCTAGAACACACATATCATTTTGTAGGGAGTTTATGTAGGAAAATAGCAATTGGCCTCTCTGTTCCAGCAAAATGGAAGACTAATTTTAAAAAACTTTCCAGCCGCAAAAACCTAAAAATTGTGAATACAATATATTTTAAAACCTATAACCGAGTTAAAAATCAAAAAGGAGGTGGAAGGATCCATAGTAATCAGAAAAGAAGAGAACTAAAAAACAGAGTGGGAATAAAAGCAGCTGTGGCTGTCTTAGAGGAAAACATTAGTTACAGTAACCTAGGGTGCACAAGTTTTAATGCCTGTACAGAGATGACATTTGAGACTGTGACCTTGGGTGGGTAGGAATGTTAAAAATGAAACCTCTATTTAAAACCAGGATCCTTAAAAAGTTACATTCTCAGTAAAAACAAGAACTGGAAAAATATATGCCCATGCCCCCAGAAGACCATGTTCACCTGGATTCTAGAGGAAAGAAAAGTCTTCTCTGAAAAATTATACACTAGTGCCTAGCACAGGTTTAGAGTATAAATTTTAATAGAAGATTGGCCAGGAATCCCTAAGCCACAAAGTTATCAGAGATTCTGCTAGGTTACCTGGAAAGAAATTAGACAAACCTGATTTAGATAGCACTCTTCTAACTCAGAATCTCAAAACACCCCAAGAAATAAAGTATCACTGAAGTTCAGCATACAGTGAAAATTACCAATATGAGAGACAGTCCACTAAGTGTAAGAGTCACTAGACACAAGGAACAAGAAGAAAACCCCAAAACTTCAAATAATAGAACAATAAGAAAGAGAATCTGTAATAAACAGGATTGAATAATTAAGGATATAAGAAGGAATTGAAACAGGAAAGAAGTAGACAAACACTACCCAAAAAAGACAATTTGGGGTAAAAAATAGAACTCTAGAAAATATATATATATAGTTTTTCAAATAAGCTACAGATAAAGAAAAATAGTAAAATAGAAGTAAAATGGAAGAAAGGTCTAAGGAAATTACCCAGATTAAAATAAAATTGGAACTAAATTTTTTTAAAAGATTGAATACAAAAAGACACATTTGTAAATCTTAAAACATATTTTGAATATAATTATAATGAGAAAAGATAAATCTGAGAAGGATAAAAACAAACTTGATATTGGTTGTATTAGGTTGTGGGGGATGGGTAACATGTTTGAGGGGAATGAATAGAAGGAGACTTTTTTTCTCTATACATATATATAAATACATGCATACAAATATACATATGTATATACATACATACATACATATTGAACATTTAGGTTGTTTCATTTTCCCCCTATTATTAAACATTATTAACTTTTGTAACTTTTCCTATCTGTAACTTTTCTTTTTGAGCTTTTTTATAGGCAGCCATTGAAAGTTATAAACCCTGAGCATGTGCAGAAACATAGACTGGCATCCTGAGATGACCTCTGAGACACCAGGAACAAAAAATCATTCACCTTGGAACCAAAGTTGTGTGAATCAAGAGGCATCAGAAGCAAATTCAATGCAAGAGGTCCTTTAACAAGGGAAACCTGGTCTGGAGCCTGCCTTACCAAAAATGGACAAATCTGTTCGTAACCAATCAAACCACACAAAACTAAACTTCCACATAGTAACACCCACCTATCCAAATAAAATCTTGCTTAGCCCTAAAATCAGGGAGACAGATATGAGCCTTGCCTCCTGATCCTTGCTGGTCAACCTCACAATAAAGTTTTCTTTTCTCAAAATCCCTATGTCACAGACTTGACTCATGTGCGTTGGGCATTGAGCCCTTGTGTAGCAACAATTTATGTGCATATTTACATATATATACAAATATACAGACATACATACACATATCTATACACATGTACATATAAACTGACTGTTAAAAAGGGTATGCATAACTTTTATAAGTAAAAAACTTAAGTTGAATAATTTAAAAGAAAAAGTCTTATAGCGAAGTGTTTTATAAAATAATGCCTGATACTGAGGAGGGTTCAGGGAATTAAAACTTTCATATATGAAATTAATGCAACACTTTTTCTGGAGAGAAATTTTATATTCCCCTTTTACATTTTATATGCCCCTAAAGTTAGGAATTTCACTTCTGGAAATCTATGCAAAAGGATCATGTAAGTACACCCAAGGAAGAAATAAGGGTATTTATTGCAGCACTGTTTAATAATGAGGGAAAATGAAAGAACCTAAATGTTCAAAACTCTATGTAACAGAACAACTATTAAACCGGCAGGAACTGTCTGAATCAACTATTTCAAAACTCTGGAGTCCAGAAGAACACCGTACAGAATCCAGGGAAGAGTGGGAGGAAGAGGCTGGTAAATATCAGTAAATTGCTCTCTAATGTAGTGGTTACTCTCACCCATCTCCCATTTTTGTAGCGGGCAGCAGTGGGGTCCAGCCTTTGGTGTAGCTTGCTAGATCTAGAGAGAGACATAAAAATCCAGTTCCCCAAGATCGGGGGTGGGGTGGGGGGTGGGGGTGCAGGGGAAGGGCACGTCCAATTGCTGATGACTGCTTTTGATTAGCTGCTTCAGAACGCTGAGGGAATGGATCTGAGGGCAGCCACTGTTCCAACCCACCCTGGACAAAAGCAGTGGAGCAGACATCTTCAAAGCTGTGGAGGACAGTTGAAGGGCTGCATTTTCTGGGCAGTGCTGAGTAAAGAAAGCGCAGCTTTGTGGAACCTGTTAGATACTCCTGGTGCCCTTCCTGGTCCCTCCCTCCTAACCTCCCCAGGGCAGTGGGTTACCAGTGCATAACCTCCCCAGCACTTCTTTTGTAGGTCCACGGCCTTGTACCAGTGGGGAAAGACTGACTTAGGAAACTCCTTTCCAGCATACTCACACCTCCCAAAACTTGCCCTTCAGGCAAAGGCAGCTTGAAAAGTGAACACAGTGTAACAAACAATTGAGGGGGGTAGTCTGGGGTAAAGGCTTACCTGTTTTAAGTCCTGCAGTGGAATACCTAGGAGAGGGAGGAGGTCTGTACCCTCCGAAGTAGAGAGGGCATACAAACTCTCGTATACAGGGAAACTCCTAAGGTCATTAGCAAGCCCAAGCCCAGGACAAGACACAGTCCCAGAAAAGACTGTACTATGCATTCACCTTGGGCTGAGCTTCTTGAGAGGAAGGCTGAACTCTGATGGAGAACACCAGTCAATCCAAACTCAATTTGCAAAAAAAGTGAAAGGTGTTTATTGCTTAGGTTTGTTTGGTTGTGTTAGCTACTGATACTCAAGAAAATCTCTGTCATATCACTAGCTACATACAAATTCGAGAAACAGACATCTCAGGGAATATATCCCAGAGTTAACATTTTAAAATATTAAAATGCACAATCTGCAACAAAAGCGTACAAGACAAAGAAATGGGAAATCATGGCCCATCCAAAGGAAAAAGATAAAATCTAAAAACCATCAACAAAGAAAACCAGACTGTGAACACATGAAACCAAGATATAAAAAAGGATCTTCAGTGTGCTCGAGGAGATGATGGGACTACAGAGAAAGAACTAAAAGATTATCAGGAAAACAATGAATGAACAATATGAGAATCTCAGTAAAGAGACAGAAATTATAAAATGGAACAAAACTAAACTACTGGAGTTGAAGTCCAGAATAACTGAAATGAAAATTCCCAGGAAGGTTTCAAAAGCAGATTGGGGAACTTTGGGTATCTGAGTGACACCTGAGACTCAGAGATAAGAGTTCTGCAGCTATGAAAGTCAGCATTACCCCACACAGCAACTGTTACAGAAGCTAAAAAAGAGTTAGAGATATGAATGAAGCTGATCCGGTTAGGACTAAGGCAAATCAGACTAAAGGATAAAGGACAATATCAACTGTTTTGAAACTTCAACTTCTGCATGAGACCAAAGGAAGAGATGTTTATTTGGTGTAGAAATTTATATTTTCTGTAGCAAACTATCTAAGTTAACTTCTATGGTCAGTTTATTTGAACACACCATAATTACATGGAACTTTGAATAGTGAGTGAGATGTTGGTTTGTGCAGTTTAGAGCAATGCCCTGATAGAGCCCAGAGTAATTGCGGCAAAGAATAAAAAAATATTTGCACAGTCCCGTTTAGGACTGGGGAAAAATGTGGAAATATTAAACCTCCCCACCTGGGGAATTCTTGGTATTCTTGCAAGCATTGGGGACTTCAATTTAATAGGACAAGCTCTCGAACCTGGGGCTTGCCCTTACGAAACTCATTCCTGCAAAGGAGAAGCTAAGCCTACTTATAATTATGCCTCAGCTCCAGAGAACCTCTTTTGTTGCTCATGTGTGGCCTCTCTCTATAAGCCAACTCTGCAGGTAAACTCACTGCCCTCCCTACTACATGGAACATGACTCCCAGGGTGTAAGTCTCCTTGGCAACGTGGGACATGACTCCCAGGGATGAGCCTGGATGTAGCATCATGGGGTTGAGAAACCCTTCTTCAACCAAAAGGGGAAAGATAAATGAAACAAAAATAGAGTTTCAGTGGCTGAGAGATTTTAAATAGTCAAGAGGTCATTCTGGAGGTTTCTCTTATGCATTATGTGTGTGTGTGTGTGTGTGTGTGTGTGTGTGTGTGTGTGTGTGTGTGTAGTTTTTACTGTATTGGAATAGCTAGAAGGAAATACCTGAAACTGCTGAAGTGTAATCCAGTAGCCTTGATTCTTGAAGATGGTTGTGTAACTACATAGCTCTTAAGGTGTAACTGTGTAATTACGAAAACCTTGCGACTGACACTTTATCCAGTGTATGGACAGACGAGTAAGAAGACAAAGACAAAAAATAAATAAATAATAGGGGAGATATGGGATGCTTTGAGTGTTGTTTTTTTATTTTTATTTTTATTCTTATTTTTATTTCTTTTGGAGTGATGAAAATGTTCAAAAATTGTGGTGATGAATGCACAACTACATGAAAATACTGTGAACCACTGATTGTATACTTTGGATGATTATCTGGTATGTGAATATGTCTCAATAAAATTGCATTTAAAAAATATAACTCCAAACAAATCTTAACTTCTAAAAAAGAAAAGTAAAAAGAGCAGATTGGAACTGGCAGAAGATAAAATCCATGAACTCAAAGACAAGACAATTGAAATGAGTCAGGCTGAGATGCTGAAGGAAAAAAGGAATTATAAAAAGCAAAAACAGACTGAAAGACCTCCAGGACACCATCATGCATATCCATTACGAGAGTCCCAGAAGGAAAAGAGAGAAAGGGGCAGAAGGAATATTCAAAGAAATAATGACAAAAGATTTCACAAACTTAGCAAACAATGTAAATATATACATTCAAGAAGTCCAGAGAACATCAAAAAGGACAAACTTGAAGAAAAATATGCCCCATCACATACCGATGAAAGTGTTGAATGCAAAGGACAACTACTGTGTTCTGAAAGCTCCAACAGAAAAGCAGTATGTCATGTACAAGGATTCCCACTAAGATTAAGTACCAATTTCTCATCAGAAGCTATGAAGGCAAGAAAGCACTGGGTTGAAATACTTAAAGTGCTGAGAGAAAACAGGAAAACAAGAAACAAAAGGCATCCAAATTGGAAAGGAGTAAGTAAAATTTCCCTGTTGGTAGAAGACATGATCCCATATACATAAAATCCTGAAAAACAATCCATAACAAAGCTTTTAGAGCCAATAAATGAATTCAGCAAAGTGGCAAGGTACAAGATCAACATGCAAAAATCAGTACTGTTTCTATACACCCACAATGAACAATGAGAAGAAGAAATCAAGAAAAAATTCCATTTACAATAGCAACTACAAAAATGAAATACCTAGGAATAAATCTAAACAAGGATGCAAAAACATGTAAAAAGAAGACTACAAAACATTGCTAAAAAAGAAATCAAAGAAGTCCTATATAAATGAAAGGACATTCCATGTTCATGGAAGACTAAATAGTTAAAATGTAAATTCTACCCAAAGTGATTTACAGATTTAATGCAATCCCAATCAAAATTCCAACAACCTTCTTTGTAGAAATGGAAAAGCTAATCACCAAATTAAGATTAATGAATATTTAAAATGATTATAACAGAATCATAGTCTAAAGTAAAGAAAAAAATGAGACAATAAATGTATTACTTCAAAGGCTTTATCATTTAATGATCCAGTTAACTATTTACTTTAGATACATATACATACAAACTCACACAGCATTACTATATTTATTTGGCCATTTTTGCCTTTGAACTCAGGAAGAATAATGTAGTTTCTAATGTTAATGGAGAGAAGGAAAGCCCCTGCCACATAAAGATCTTCCAACTACTCACTGGAGTTAGTAAGCTAATTCCTAATTATTACTGAGATCAAATTCTAGAATAATGGCAAAACAATCACACAACTTGTGACCAATAAATGGGTAATGGTGTTTACTCTTCTCCCCTTTTTCTGGTCACAGAATATATTTCTGACATTAGACATAAGCACATGTTCAAAGCTGGGCCAATCACATAATATCACCCCACAGACATCATTACAAGGGGTGCCACATGGCCAGGCCAACTGGGATCTTCTTCCATGATTTCCAAGCTGGAGCTGGCAGAAGAAAGCTCTTCTTTCAGCTGTCTGGTTGTCTAGCTGTCGTGAACAGTCCCTTTACCCATAAATATGTTATAACAATATTGTAATGAAGAAAATTGATGATTCTAGATGACAATAAAACTGAAAATAGAATTTACCACAAGAGAGACAACAAGCATCATTTTCTATTAAACTAAAGTAAATTAAGAATGAATAAATCAAGCTTAAAGCATTTTTTGAATATTCATTTTAAAAAATCATAAAAATACCTGTCAAAATCCAGAGTTCAGCAAATATTTAAACTCATTTTGATATCCCTATGATCTCTGATTTATATTGCTTCCCAGATCAGAAAATTTGAACATTTTGATTCAGTGTCAATTTATTACAGTATATTTGAGTACTGTTAGAAAATAAGTTAACATCAACGGGATATATAGTAAGCAAAATCTCAACTGGTCATTTGTATGATTAACTAGCTGAATAAAGAAAAATAAGAAATGTCACACCACTGGTAGTATAATTCAGCCACACATCCATCACTACACACACTCTGATAGGTACTAAAAAAGAGTTAAACTATTAGAGCAGAATTAATACAAAATGAGGGAATTTGAAGTCAACTTTATAATTAAGATCAAATTCACATTTTCAGATAGATTGCTTTGTTTCACCCATATCCTACTGGCAAGAAGGGGAGGCAAAATAACTGTGATTTTTCAGGAAAAAAGGTATCAGCATCAAACAGAATGGGTTTGAATTCCAGTTCCAATACCCTCTAAAGCTGAGTAACCCAGGGAAAGGTTATTGAGTTATAAAATTTCATTTTCTCCTCTGTATAAAAGCATTGTTGTAGGAATTAAATAACAGTGTATCTAAAGCATTTAACACAGCATCTGGCACATTGTTTAGTCTTCAAAGGTGATGGTTACTATTATCATGTAATCAGTATACTGATATACTACATATTATTGGAAAGGATATGTGCTTCAAAAATATTCCTAAACCCAAGGATTCTTAAAGAGACTAAGAAGCAGTAGAAAGTATAGGCAATTCATTCCTTTTTTTCTACTCTACAATATTCATACTTTCAAAAATGTTCAATGAAAACTATAAAATAGATACTACCTCACGAAGAAAAATCCTGCTTTAATCTCAAAGGAGTTGATAAGGCATAGAACTTGAGCACTTTCATTTGTGATTCAAGTTAAATCACACATTTTAATGAACAATTTTATGTACATTCAATTGTACTTCCACAAAATTCAAAGTGTTATATATATAATACTAAAAGTTTCAAAGCTATATAAGCAGAAGAAAATTATCTAAATTATCAAGATTTACTTTAATAACCACAAGTTGTAAAATGTTGACACACTCAATCACAGAACTTCTACTTTTCTAAATATTTTTAAAAAACGCATTTGATAGGGAAAAAAATCAGAATCCAAATTAAATTATTTTTAAGATAAACATAATCATGAGATGTTATTAATATTTTATTTTAAAATAGAAAATCTCACCTCAATTTTACTTAATCAACCAGCAATTCATTTGGAGAGGGAGGCAAAGTGAGCTGCATAGGCAGAAACATATCAGGAAATTGCATGAAAAAGCTTCTCTTCATATCCCACCATTCTTCCTATATTATTTCTGATCTCTTTCTGATAATATGTCTATGAGAAAATGGAAACTAAGAATATGTTCTCCTAACTCTCCCTCCAAACTTTTCCTGTACATTCACCCAGAATAGCTGGACACTAGTTAACAATCCAACAACTTCTATTATTTTCTTCTATTACTTTCTATTCCAAATGACAAACTGGGATGTATGTACTTTTTTAATGATCACAAATTTTGGAGAATTCAATATACTACTTAAAATACAGTTGTCTAAACCCTTTTTAGGTTCTAATGAATTGGGGTAGCTGGTGGTAGATACCTGAAACTATCAAACTACAACCCAGAACCCATGAATCTTGAAGACAATTGTATAAAAATGTGGCTTATGAGGGGGGACAGTGGGATTGGGGGGGGCCATAGGGATCACACTCCCGTTTGTCTAGTTTGTGGATGGATGAGTGGAAAGGTGGGGGAAGGAAACAAACAAACAAACAGACAAGGGCGCCCATTGTTCTTTTTTACTTTAGTTGCTCCTTTTCACTTTAATTATTATTCTGGTTATTTTTGTGTGTGTGGTAATGAGGGTGTCGGGGATTGATTTTGGAAATATATGTACAACTACATAATGGTACTGTGAACAATCAAATGTACGATTTGTTTTGTATGACTACGTGGTATGTGAATGTATCTCAATAAAATGAATAATAAAAAAATATATAGTTGTATTAAATACTTAGGTTACTGATATAAAAACTTGATTTTCTGAAGGAAAAAGAATGACATAAGCTAATAATCTAAGCTGAAATTACTAGACAGTTTTCTCTGTTTGGTTTAGTTTATTAAAAGTCTAAATTTTCTGCTACAAAACAAATTATTTTTATGTTCCAGGTCAAATTAAATTCAGTAAAATGTGATATGAATACTAATAAAACATAGCCTCTCTCTATTTCAAGAGTCTATTGTCATACTTCTGTCACCAACATAACAGCAAAATCAGCATGAGAGAAATTCTGGTAGGCAGTTTAATGTTATGCTGATTGCTAAAATACCAAAAAGATTCACTAAAATATGAAATTGGTACCATAGTAAGAAAGTTGTAGTGCTAAATCCTGAGATATGTACCTCATTATTTTATGATTAAGGGGCATTCTGAATTTTTATTCACCAGAGAAACTCATGGGATACGAATTCATGATATATAGGTTTAATATTACTCAGAGATATGAATTTTACAAAATGGATATTCCATCAATTAAAAATGTCTAAAAACATGAACATTTTTGAAAGTATGAATATTGTGGATCAGAAAAAAAGGAATGAACTGCTTATACTTTCTACTGCTTCTTAGTCTCTTTAAGAATCCTTGGGAGGCGGGGCAAGATGGCAGACTGGTGAGCTGTATGTTTTAGTTACTCCTCCAGGAAAGTAGGTAGAAAGCCAGGAACTGTGTGGACTGGACACCACAGAGCAATCTGTCTTTGGACATACTTCATACAACACTCATGAAAATGTCGAACTGCTGAGATCAGCGAAATCTGTAAGTTTTTGCGGCCAGGGGACCCGTGCCCCTCCCTGCCAGGCTCAGTCCCGTGGGAGGAGGGGCTGTCAGCTCCGGGAAGGAGAAGGGAGAACTGCAGTGGCAGCCCTTATCGGAAACTCATTCTACTGATCCAACTCCAACCATAGATAGACTGAGACCAGACACCAGAGAATCTGAGAGCAGCCAGCCCAGCAGAGAGGAGACAGGCATAGAAAAAAAAAAAACAACACGAAAAACTCCAAAATAAAAGCAGAGGATTTTTGGAGTTCTGGTGAACACAGAAAGGGGAAGGGCGGAGCTCAGGCCTTGAGGCGCATATGCAAATCCCGAAGAAAAGCTGATCTCTCTACCTGTGGACCTTTCCTTAATGGCCCTGGTTGCTTTGTCTATTAGTATTTCAATAACCCATTAGATCTCTGAGGAGGGCCCTTTTTTTTTTTTTTTTAAATCCTTTTTTCTCTTTCTAAAACAATTACTCTAAGAAGCCCAATACAGAAAGCTTCAAAGACTTTCAATTTGGGCAGGTCAAGTCAAGAGCAGAACTAAGAGAGCTCTGAGACAAAAGGCAATAATCCAGTGGCTGACAAAATTCACTAAACACCACAACTTCCCAAGAAAAGGGGGGTGTCTGCTCACAGCCACCATCCTGGTGGACAGGAAACACTCCTGCCCATCGCCAGCCCCATAGCCCAGAACTGCCCCTGACAACGCAGTGTGACGGAAGTGCTTAAAATAACAAGCACACACCACAAAACTGGGCGTGGACATTAGCCTTCCCTGCAACCTCAGCTGATTGTCCCAGAGTTGGGAAGGTGGAGCAGTGTGAATTAACAAAGCCCCATTCAGCCATCATTTCAGCAGACTGGGAGCCTCCCTACACAGACCAGCAGCCCAGAACTGCCCTGGGGGGACGGCACTCACCTGTGACATAGCACAGTCATCCCTCAACAGAGGACCCGGGGTGCACAGCCTGGAAGAGGGGCCCACTTGCAAGTCTCAGGAGCCATACGCCAATACCAAGGACTTGTGGGTCAGTGGCAGAGACAAACTGTGGCAGGACTGAACTGAAGGATTAGACTATTGCAGCAGCTTTAAAACTCTAGGATCACCAGGGAGATTTGATTGTTAGGGCCACCCCCCCTCCCCGACTGCCCAGAAACACGCCCCACATACAGGGCAGACAACGCCAACTACACACGCAAGCTTGGTACACCAATTGGGCCCCACAAGACTCACTCTCCCACTCACCAAAAAGGCTAAGCAGGGGAGAACTGGCTTGTGGAGAACAGGTGGCTCGTGGACGCCACCTGCTGGTTAGTTAGAGAAAGTGTACTCCACGAAGCTGTAGATCTGATAAATTAGAGATAAGGACTTCAATAGGTCTACAAACCCTAAAAGAACCGTATCAAGTTCAGCAAATGCCACGAGGCCAAAAACAACAGAAAATTATAAAGCATATGAAAAAACCAGAAGATATGGATAACCCAAGCCCAAGCACCCAAATCAAAAGACCAGAAGAGACACAGCACCTAGAGCAGCTACTCAAAGAACTAAAGATGAACAATGAGACCATAGTACGGGATATAAAGGAAATCAAGAAGACTCTAGAAGAGCATAAAGAAGACATTGCAAGACTAAATAAAAAAATGGATGATCTTATGGAAATTAAAGAAACTGTTGACCAAATTAAAAAGATTCTGGACACTCATAGTACAAGACTAGAGGAAGTTGAACAACGAATCAGTGACCTGGAAGATGACAGAATGGAAAATGAAAGCATAAAAGAAAGAATGGGGAAAAAAATTGAAAAAATCAAAATGGACCTCAGGGATATGATAGATAATATGAAACGTCCAAATATAAGACTCACTGGTGTCCCAGAAGGGGAAGAAAAGGGTAAAGGTCTAGGAAGAGTATTCAAAGAAATTGTTGGGGAAAACTTCCCAAATCTTCTAAACAACATAAATACACAAATCATAAATGCTCAGCGAACTCCAAATAGAATAAATCCAAATAAACCCACTCCGAGACATATACTGATCACACTGTCAAACACAGAAGAAAAGGAGCAAGTTCTGAAAGCAGCAAGAGAAAAGCAATTCACCACATACAAAGGAAACAGCATAAGACTAAGTAGTGACTACTCAGCAGCCACCATGGAGGCAAGAAGGCAGTGGCACGATATATTTAAAATTCTGAGTGAGAAAAATTTCCAGCCAAGAATACTTTATCCAGCAAAGCTCTCCTTCAAATTTGAGGGAGAGCTGAAATTTTTCACAGACAAACAAATGCTGAGAGAATTTGCTAACAAGAGACCTGCCCTACTGGAGATACTAAAGGGAGCCCTACGGACAGAGAAACAAAGACAGGACAGAGAGACTTGGAGAAAGGTTCAGTACTAAAGAGATTCGATATGGGTACAATAAAGGATATTAATAGAGAGAGGGAAAAATACGGCAAACATAAACCAAAGGATAAGATGGCCGATTCAAGAAATGCCTTCACGGTTATAACGTTGAATGTAAATGGATTAAACTCCCCAATTCAAAGATATAAATTCGCAGAATGGATCAAAAAAAATGAACCATCAATATGTTGCATACAAGAGACTCATCTTAGACACAGGGACACAAAGAAACTGAAAGTGAAAGGATGGAAAAAAATATTTCATGCAAGCTACAGCCAAAAGAAAGCAGGTCTAGCAATATTAATCTCAGATAAAATAGACTTCAAATGCAGGGATGTTTTGAGAGACAAAGAAGGCCACTACATACTAATAAAAGGGGCAATTCAGCAAGAAGAAATAATAATCGTAAATGTCTATGCACCCAATCAAGGTGCCACAAAATACATGAGAGAAACACTGGCAAAACTAAAGGAAGCAATTGATGTTTCCACAATAATTGTGGGAGACTTCAACACATCACTCTCTCCTATAGATAGATCAACCAGACAGAAGACCAATAAGGAAATTGAAAACCTAAACAATCTGATAAATGAATTAGATTTAACAGACATCTACAGGACATTACATCCCAAATCACCAGGATACACATACTTTTCTAGTGCTCATGGAACTTTCTCCAGAATAGATCATATGCTGGGACATAAAACAAGCCTCAATAAATTTAAAAAGATTGAAATTATTCAAAGCACATTCTCTGACCACAATGGAATACAATTAGAAGTCAATAACCATCAGAGACTTAGAAAATTCACAAATACCTGGAGGTTAAACAACACACTCCTAAACAATCAGTGGGTTAAAGAAGAAATAGCAAGAGAAATTGCTAAATATATAGAGACGAATGAAAATGAGAACACAACATACCAAAACCTATGGGATGCAGCAAAAGCAGTGCTAAGGGGGAAATTTATAGCACTAAACGCATATATTAAAAAGGAAGAAAGAGCCAAAATCAAAGAACTAATGGATCAACTGAAGAAGCTAGAAAATGAACAGAAAACCAATCCTAAACCAAGTAGAAGAAAAGAAATAACAAGGATTAAAGCAGAAATAAATGACATAGAGAACAAAAAAACAATAGAGAGGATAAATATCACCAAAAGTTGGTTCTTTGAGAAGATCAACAAGATTGACAAGCCCCTAGCTAGACTGACAAAATCAAAAAGAGAGAAGACCCATATAAACAAAATAATGAATGAAAAAGGTGACATAACTGCAGATCCTGAAGAAATTAAAAAAATTATAAGAGGATATTATGAACAACTGTATGGCAACAAACTGGACAATGTAGAAGAAATGGACAATTTCCTGGAAACATATGAACAACCTAGACTGACCAGAGAAGAAATAGAAGACCTCAAGCAACCCATCACAAGCAAAGAGATACAATCAGTCATCAAAAATCTTCCCACAAATAAATGCCCAGGGCCAGATGGCTTCACAGGGGAATTCTACCAAACTTTCCAGAAAGAACTGACACCAATCTTACTCAAACTCTTTCAAAACATTGAAGAAAAGGGAACACTACCTAACTCATTTTATGAAGCTAACATCAATCTAATACCAACACCAGGCAAAGATGCTACAAAAAAGGAAAACTACCGGCCAATCTCCCTAATGAATATAGATGCAAAAATCCTCAACAAAATACTTGCAAATCGAATCCAAAGACACATTAAAAATATCATACACCATGACCAAGTGGGGTTCATTCCAGGCATGCAAGAATGGTTCAACATAAGAAAAACAATCAATGTATTACAACACATTAAAAACTCGAAAGGGAAAAATCAATTGATCATCTCAATAGATGCTGAAAAAGCATTTGACAAAATCCAACATCCCTTTTTGATAAAAACACTTCAAAAGGTAGGAATTGAAGGAAACTTCCTCAACATGATAAAGAGCATATATGAAAAACCCACAGCCAGCATAGTACTCAATGTTGAGAGACTGAAAGCCTTCCCTCTAAGATCAGGAACAAGACAAGGGTGCCCGCTGTCACCACTGTTATTCAACATTGTGCTGGAAGTGCTAGCCAGGGCAATCCGGCAAGACAAAGAAATAAAAGGCATCCAAATTGGAAAAGAAGAAGTAAAACTGTCATTGTTTGCAGATGATATGATCTTATATCTAGAAAACCCTGAGAAATCGACGATACAGCTACTAGAGCTAATAAACAAATTTAGCAAAGTAGCGGGATACAAGGTTAATGCACATAAGTCAAAAATGTTTCTATATGCTAGAAATGAACAAACTGAAGAGACACTCAAGAAAAAGATACCATTTTCAATAGCAACTAAAAAAATCAAGTACCTAGGAATAAACTTAACCAAAGATGTAAAAGACCTATACAAAGAAAACTACATAACTCTACTAAAAGAAATAGAAGGGGACCTTAAAAGATGGAAAAATATTCCATGTTCATGGATAGGAAGGCTAAATGTCATTAAGATGTCAATTCTACCCAAACTCATCTACAGATTCAATGCAATCCCAATCAAAATTCCAACAACCTACTTTGCAGACTTGGAAAAGCTAGTTATCAAATTTATTTGGAAAGGGAAGATGCCTCGAATTGCTAAAGACACTCTAAAAAAGAAAAACCAAGTGGGAGGACTTACACTCCCTGACTTTGAAGCTTATTATAAAGCCACAGTTGTCAAAACAGCATGGTACTGGCACAAAGATAGACATATAGATCAATGGAATCGAATTGAGAATTCAGAGATAGACCCTCAGATCTATGGCCGACTGATCTTTGATAAGGCCCCCAAAGTCACTGAACTGAGCCATAATGGTCTTTTCAACAAATGGGGCTGGGAGAGTTAGATATCCATATCCAAAAGAATCAAAGAGGACCCCTACCTCACCCCCTACACAAAAATTAACTCAAAATGGACCAAAGATCTCAATATAAAAGAAAGTACCATAAAACTCCTAGAAGATAATGTAGGAAAACATCTTCAAGACCTTGTATTAGGCGGCCACTTCCTAGACTTTACACCCAAAGCACAAGCAACAAAAGAGAAAATAGATAAATGGGAACTCCTCAAGCTTAGAAGTTTCTGCACCTCAAAGGAATTTCTCAAAAAGGTAAAGAGGCAGCCAACTCAATGGGAAAAAATTTTTGGAAACCATGTATCTGACAAAAGACTGATATCTTGCATATACAAAGAAATCCTACAACTCAATGACAATAGTACAGACAGCCCAATTATAAAATGGGCAAAAGATATGAAAAGACAGTTCTCTCAAGAGGAAATACAAATGGCCAAGAAACACATGAAAAAATGTTCAGCTTCACTAGCTATTAGAGAGATGCAAATTAAGACCACAATGAGATACCATCTAACACCGGTTAGAATGGCTGCCATTAAACAAACAGGAAACTACAAATGCTGGAGGGGATGTGGAGAAATTGGAACTCTTATTCATTGTTGGTGGGACTGTATAATGGTTCAGCCACTCTGGAAGTCAGTCTGGCAGTTCCTTAGAAAAGTAGATATAGAGCTACCATTCGATCCAGCGATTGCACTTCTCGGTATATACCCGCAAGATCGGAAAGCAGTGACACGAACAGATATCTGCACGCCAATGTTCATAGTAGCATTATTCACAATTGCCAAGAGATGGAAACAACCCAAATGTCCTCCAACAGATGAGTGGATAAATAAAATGTGTATATACACACGATGGAATACTACGCGGCAGTAAGAAGGAACAATCTGGTGAAACATATGACAACATGGATGAACCTTGAAGACATAATGCTGAGCGAAATAAGCCAGGCACAAAAAGAGAAATATTATATGCTACCACTAATGTGAACTTTGAAAAATGTAAAACAAATGGTTTATAATGTAGAATGTAGGGGAACTAGCAATAGAGAGCAATTAAGGAAGGGGGAACAGTAATCCAAGAAGAACATATAAGCTATTTAACGTTCTGGGGATGCCCAGAAATGACTATGGTCTGTTAATTTCTGATGGATATAGTAGGAACAAGTTAACAGAAATGTTGCTATATTAGGTAACTTTCTTGGGGTAAAGTAGGAACATGTTGGAAGTTAAGCAGTTATCTTAGGTTAGTTGTCTTTTTCTTACTCCCTTGTTATGATCTCTTTGAAAAGTTCTTTTATTGTATGTTTGTTTTCTTTTTAACTTTTTTTTTCATACAGTTGATTTAAAAAAGAAGGGAAAGTTAAAAAAAAAAAAAAAAAAAAAGTTAAAAATAAAAAGATGTAGTGCCCCCTTGAGGAGCCTGTGGAGAATGCAGGGGTATTCTCCTACCTCACCTCCATGGTTGCTAACATGACCACAGACATAGGGGACTGGTGGTTTGATGGGTTGAGCCCTCTACCATAAGTTTTACCCTTGGGAAGACGGTTGCTGCAAAGGAGAGGCTAGGCCTCCCTATATCTGTGCCTAAGAGTCTCCTCCTGAATGCCTCTTTGTTGCTCAGATGTGACCCTCTCTCTCTGGCTAAGCCAACTTGAAAGGTGAAATCACTGCCCTCCCCCCTACGTGGGATCAGACACCCAGGGGAGTGAATCTCCCTGGCAACGTGGAATATGACTCCTGGGGAGGAATGTAGACCCGGCATCGTGGGACGGAGAACAACTTCTTGACCAAAAGAGGGATGTGAAAGGAAATGAAATAAGCTTCAGTGGCAGAGAGATTCCAAAAGGAGCCGAGAGGTCACTCTGGTGAGCACTCTTACGCACACTTTAGACAACCCTTTTTAGGTTCTAAAGAATTGGGGTAGCTGGTGGTGGATACCTGAAACTATCAAATTACAACCCAGAACCCATGAATCTCGAAGACAGTTGTATAAAAATGTAGCTTATGAGGGGTGACAATGGGATTGGGAAAGCCATAAGGACCACACTCCACTTTGTCTAGTTTAGGGATGGATGAGTAGAAAAATAGGGGAAGGAAACAAACAGACAAAGGTACCCAGTGTTCTTTTTTACTTCAATTGCTCTTTTTCACTCTAATTATTATTCTTGTTATTTTTGTGTGTGTGCTAATGAAGGTGTCAGGGATTGATTTAGGTGATGAATGTACAACTATGTAATGGTACTGTAAACAATCGAAAGTACGATTTGTTTTGGTATGACTGCGTGGTATGTGAATATATCTCAATAAAATGATAAAAAAAAAAAAGAATCCTTGGGTTTAGGAATATTTTTGAAGTACATATCCTTTCCAATAATATGTAGTATATCAGTATACTGATTACATGATAATAATAACCATCACCTTTTAAGACTTAACAATGTACCAGATGCTGTGTTAAGTGCAATTTTCTTATGATTTCCAACAGTTCACAAGAGGAAAGTATTACTCAAGACAGCGAAAAATTCCAATTGGGTACCAAAATGTTAAAAATGATTTAAGCCTCTCAACCTCACTTCTAGTACAATATAAATGTATTTTTAAAAGGTAAAGTGACTTCACTACAGTTCACCAGTATGTGAAATCATCTGAGTACTGAATACTTATTTATAATAGCAAAGAATAAATAATCTAATATCCATCAATAGTACAGCAGCAAAAAGTAGTATATAATCATATTATGGGGTACCGTGCAATCACTAATAACAATGTGGTCAACATATTTACACTCATGGAAAGATCCCCAAGACTTACTGAAAGAAAAGGGAAGCTACAGAAATTCATATATATATGAATTCATATATATGTGAAAATAAACTATCTATAGATTTGCACATATGAAATATAAAGAGATACATAAACCGATTTACTCTAATGAAGGAAAGTAAAAGTGGGAGGAGAGAGTGAAATGATCTTTAAGATTTCTTTTGTAAGGTTTTTCCATAAAGTTTGAAACTCCCTCTGAGAATATTTTTAAGTTTTGTTTGTGTAATAAAGAATTTTGATGTATTAATGCATGAGATAATGTATTATACAAATGCTAGTGATATCATGAGATCTATAATGTATGAAGCTCTCCCACTATGAAGATCATCCTCATATTCTAGGATTATAACATTTTAGTGACAAAATGGGCTTTGAAATTATTTGTTCATAATCCCTCATTTTACACAAGTTAAAATTGAAGTCCAAACAAGTGATTTTTAGAATCGTAGTTAACTATAAGACCTTTAAAAGAAAACTGTAAGTCCAAAAGTCCCATTAAATAAGGAAATTTGCAGAAATGCTCAATTATACTTCTTCAAATTACCCATAAGATTTCTTGCCAAAGTGCTGAAAGGAATTCTGAAGGATTTATTTCTGTCTCAAGTCAAGAAGCTCGACAAAATGACTCTAGTCATAAAAATAACTATCACATTCTAAAGAATATATTAACTATATATTTTTCAAGATTTCTAAGAAGCCTATATAATTGGGTCATACAACTATTTCTCTAAGTTAATTGCCTTTATACAAAGCTCTTTTTTTAGCAGAATTGTATGTCTTACACTATACTCAAAGGCTGATACTTAAAAAAAAAAAAAAAAAGAAAAATTCTAAGTGAAAAGTCTCTGTGTTTTCTATAATATTCAAAAATCTCCAAAATATTTTTCATTGTATTCCTCTAGAGAACTTAAAATATGAAGACTTGTATGATAAATTTCTCTCATAACTCAGAATCATATATTAGCTTACTTTCTAATACTAAAAATGGGGAATGATTTTGCTCTCCACCCCCACCCATGGATGTTTGGCAATTGTCTGGAGGCATAGGTGCATAGGAGTCTGCTACTGGCATCAGATGGTAAAGGCCAGGGATATAATAAACAGCCTACAAAGCACAAAAATTCCCCACCCTACCCCCGACAAAGAAATGCAGCCCAAAATGTCAATAGTGTCAATGTTGAGAAACCCTGATTAGATAATGTGCTACATAATTCACTGTAACTGTTCCTTCTTTCAGTGACTACTGACTGGCATGTCCAGAGCTAAGCCTGCTCTGAACCCAGTATTTGCTCTTCCTTCCTTACTTTTCTCTCTACTATATCCCCAAATGTTGGAAGACATTCTAATTAATTATGAATATTTTCTGGGAAAATACCAGAAATGCAAAATCAAAACCTTTCTAGTAGCTAAAGAATTACATGACTTTAACTGTAAATACTGTATTAAATCAAGGATCGTGCAGTATTTTATACTTGAAAAATACAATGTTTCTTACCTTAAATAGACAACGGCATATATATTCATAAACCATGTGCTTTAATGAGCTGATAAGAGACTGAATTCTCTGTTCTGTATTTTCAGAATCCTGTAGATTACAATTTGAAAATTGAAAACCATTAAGAAATTGATAAACATTCAAAAGGTATCTCACAGTTTATTTACTCTTATACATTGTTTCTCCAGACTGATAGCTGTTCCTGGCACAAGGATCTTTGTACATCAAACTCAAGGGACTAAACAGATTAAGTGCATTAAACTTGCATACTAATACAATAAAAAAAAATGATGTATGTTTCATTAATGTATGGAATTAAATATTTCAATAAATAAAAATTACAGTTTCAAATAATGCAACAAGATTTGAATTTGACCATATCATTTTCATTCCTACTGGCATTAAAAATATGATCTACATATTTTATGTAGATGTATATACATGTAGTTTCAATGTTAAGGCCATTGAAACTACATGTATAATTACCATTCCAGCCTCAAAACAGTATTATCAAAGCAGTCTGTGTAGATTTTTCTCATCCTCAATATGAGAACCTAAATGATCTCAAACATGTCCTTCATATTGAATAAGGATGGACAATAACTTTGAAATAGGTGCTGTAAAAACTCAAACATCTTTAGTTTGGATCTCCTTTAGTACTTCCATTGTAAAATGGAAGGCAGAGTAAAAGCCATGATTTGATAAAGTATTATTAATGGCTCTTTCCTTTGATTAACTAAAAATGGCTTGGGGTAAGAATGTGGGATGGGAAGGTTGTAAAGATTGGCCTTTTCCCTAAGAGTGATATGAGTTTTACATCTCACTTTAGGAAGCATATGGAGACTATAAGCCTTGCAATTACCCCAAGGCTGCCACACTGTGAGGAAGCCAAGCTTGGTGGAGAGGCCACACGTAAGACAGCACTCCAGTCAGCATCCTAGTCATCAACCCTCCCAGTCAATACACCAGGCACGCGAGTGAATGAGAATGTAACTTCCCACTCTCAAGTACTCCCAAGTGAGGCCCCAGATTGAGCAGAGACAATGTTCCCTGACCAAATTACCAGCAGAATCCCATGAGAATAAGAAAACGGTTATTTTAATATGCTAAATTTGGTATGAAATTATACTTAGCAGACATAACCAGAACAATAGCCATATAGGAGTTAGTTAAATAAAGTATGGTATAGCCTCACACTCTCTAAAATTATTGTGTAGACTTATATTTATTGACATAAAAGTTATCTACAATACACTAACAAGTTTTTAAAAGAACAGTATAATACCTTTTTGTTTAAAACAATGTGTTAAACTTTAAACATATCCTCCCCTCTGCTAGAATATAAGCTTGATAGAGCAGAGATTTTTATCTGTTTGGTACACAACTGTAGCCCCATTATCTAGAACAATACTTGGCACACATTATACCTCAAACAACAAGAATATATAATGAAATGTTAAACGTAGTTTTCCCTAGGTGGTGGGATTATGTGGACAATTTCTTATCTCCATACCTTTATGAATTATCTGGTTTTTTAATGAACATCTATTACTCATTAATTTATACTCAGAACAGAAATAATTTCCACTAAAAAGATGTCTTGAAACTCCTCTTTAATACTAAACGTGATTAACAAACTGATTTCGTTTAAAAATGTGATATGAGGTCTTTTGAAAATATAATTGCATGCAAGTTTTCTCAGGAAATTACTTTTTTTACGCACCCTAATAAAGTGACCACTCTTATTCACTCCCAACTACAGGGTAACAAACAACATACCTGTTTGTTTTGCAGAGCTCGTTGGAAAAGTCGGAGAAATGCAGCCAAACTAAAACGGTACATGTTATTAATTTTGGATAAGTCAGAAATAATAAAGTACATCTTGCTGGCACTCTCAGCCAGAGGGAGATAGGCATCCCGCTCCTGTGGATCATTGGTGGAGAAAATCCCTTAGTATTGGAACAACTTTACTGCCATCTACAGGCCACTATGCACATATCTAGTAACAGCCTTACTGTATCTACATACATACAACAAATGAAGCTGAAGAATCACAGAATGTCATAACTAAAAGGAATAGTATAATCTAGTTTTTCTTCCTTATTTTTATGAAACTGAGGACAATATACATTAAATACTTGTCTACCAGTCAGATGACAGAGCTAAGAGTAGTTCATGGATTGGTCTTAATGAGTACCAAGGGCACTTGTACTAGGAATAAGAGGGTAAGTGGAATGGTACACACTTGTGGTCAGAGACTGGATGCTGCAAAATTACAGTTCAAAAGAGAACTACTGAAGGTAATAAAAGAGGGCATGGCACAACCAAAGTATACTAACAGTAGAGTAAAAGTTCCAACTATGAAACTAGGGTATGGGATTGAAACCAACAAAAACACTACTGGACTAGAGGTAGACAAGAGGACTGTAACAGATGTCTACATAGAGATACTGAAGCACATAGCACTGCTGGAATGTATGTATGGAAAGAGCCATTAACCACAGAGGTTTGTATTTGGGGTGAAAGTGAAGGATGACAGGAATGAGAGGATCATAGGATTACATAGCCTCAAAGCTGGAATTCTGAGAAGATGTTCCCTGTCACTCTGATCAAAGCACCGGGATTATAAATATTTGTAAGATTGTGTGTGTGACTTAACAATGTCTGTGAAAAAAAAGAAGGAACAGAAAGTTCAAAATCTTTTGGTAGAGAATGACAGTCACCACAACATCTGAAAAGTTTAACCCTGGTAGAGAATGTGGGGTGATTTCAATACAGGCCATCATCTCACCTCATCCAGAGTTAAACTTTGCAGATACTATGACTGCAATTCTCTACCAAGAGGATTCCAGCAGAACTTTTTCTGAAGTAAAGAAACAAACGAGAAGTTTAGAAGTTGAGCAAGGTCTGAAGAATATGAAAGGAAATGTGGAAAGTCTCTGAGGTGAAAGGGAAAGATTTAAAGGATATCAGTGAGGGTCCAGGTCAGATTGGAATCTAGGAATTCATAGTGGCATTAATCTGCCTGGTTGTATGATTTTCTCCAGCAGAGCTCAATCACTATAATGTAGGAGAGGAAAAGATATGTCTACTGATATAGGGTTGGAATTTTGCTAAAGGAAGAAGTATCAATAAAATAAAAAGGGTGTTAAAGCATTTGTAAGAAAATAGTTCAGATCATCAAGCATATAGGGTTCAGCATGAGTCCAGAAGAAAATGTTTTTAATGGAAAAGAACTTTCAACCTTTGTCATTAATGTATTAAACTTGCTTTAACATAAGTAAGTTCCAAGTGTGGTAAATATGTTCTTTCATATTCATTTTCAATATGCAGCAGTACAAACTTGTAGATGTACCTTAGATAAACAATATGCCAGAAAACAGAACACAGCAGTGTACACTGACCAGCAGACCATATCTTTGATGAGCCAAATTTTAACTCTCTCTCTCAAATAAGAATTAGACCCAAAGCCCTGATGTTTCTGAATAGTTTTCTTCTTTGGATATCACCTTTCCCTGAAGGTCTGGCTCTACATTTTTTATCATATTAACATAAGTGTTTAAAAAAAATGATATAAAATCACATAAGAAGAAATAATTACTTGATCAAGGGAAATCTGGAGTTTGTGAGACTCTTTAAGTGACTCTTGAATAAGTGCACTGCTTGCTTTTGTCTGATTCAAAGATTCAATCAAATCCTTATTTTCTAAAATATTGCCTTGAGATGTAGCAAGTGTCTGTAGGAAAAAATTAACAAAATGATATGAACATTATACGTATAAAAATAATCAATTAAAAATCCCATATTAACTGTCATTAATTTAGCAATATTAATAGGAATTTACCTCATTCTAAAATAATTTCAACATTTAT
Source organism: Choloepus didactylus (assembly GCF_015220235.1). Classification (NCBI taxonomy): domain Eukaryota; kingdom Metazoa; phylum Chordata; class Mammalia; order Pilosa; family Megalonychidae; genus Choloepus; species Choloepus didactylus. The sequence goes on along the minus strand of NC_051312.1, from coordinate 119,173,437 downwards.
GGTCTCCTTACATCAAACATTTGGTAAATCATATGACAGTATCATTGCCAAAGCACTACCTATGTATTAATTTTATCAATCTAATAAAACTAAAAAATACTTCATAGAATAGGTTAACTCATAATTTCAGGTATTGTGCCTCCCATTTACTAATGATTCTTGAAATTCTGAGCATATAAATGATAATTAAATATTAGATATTATTAGCTAAAATTTAGCTAAAAATTGTTTGTCTGAAACATTCCTCCCTAAGATTCTATATTCTAAAAGACATCTGCATTTTCTCTTAGAATTTTGACTTTGAGATATTTGTTGGTATGCATTTGAAACAACCAAAAACAGCTGGAGGTACTAAAAAAAAAAATTTTAAACACTGTTATTCTATTCATTAAAAAAAAAAAGCAAAATGAAAAAAAAATCCTGAATGATTACATTTTACCTCTAAAAGAGATTCTTCAAGTTTGGCTAGCTGTATTTTCTTCTCTTCTTCATGTTGCAATAATCTTGTTTTCTGTTCCTCTAAGTCAGGTTTCTCATGCTGAATAGTTAAAGCTAAAAGCTTAAAATAAAAAATAAAAACACAAGGATATTCTAGAGATAAGTTAAAAAACAGGTCTTGCATGTTTACTAAATATTACAAGTATTATGATACAATGTACCTCATTTGATTCTTTCAAATAAAACATATGAGGTAACTTTCACAGTTATTTCTGACAAAAAGGAAAGAATTGAATGGTTACAACGACAATTAAAATTTTAAATATTACAGGATACCTATAAGAAATTGCATTACTTAATATACCAATATGTACTATTTAGTTAAAAAACTAAATATATCAAATTTGGGGAGACCAGAATTTTACTTAAATGATAAGTATTTGCATTAAGAAATAAAAAGAGGAGGCGGGGCAAGATGGCAGACTGGTGAGCTGTATGTTTTAGTTACTCCTCCAGGAAAGTAGGTAAAAAGCCAGGAACTGCGTGGACTGGACACCACAGAGCAATCTGTCTTTGGGCATACTTCATACAACACTCATGAAAACGTGGAACTCCTGAGATCAGCGAAATCTGTAAGTTTTTGCGGCCAGGGGACCCGCGCCCCTCCCTGCCAGGCTCAGTCCCGGGGGAGGAGGGGCTGTCAGCTCCAGGAAGGAGAAGGGAGAATTGCAGTGGCTGCTCTTATCGGAAACTCATTCTACTGATTCAAACTCCAACCATAGATAGACTGAGGCCAGACACCAGAGACTCTGAGAGCAGCCAGCCCAGCAGAGAGGAGACAGGCATAGAAAAAAAAACAACACGAAAAACTCCAAAATAAAAGCAGAGGATTTTTGGAGTTCTGGTGAACACAGAAAGGGGAAGGGCGGAGATCAGGCCTTGAGGCGCATATGCAAATCCCGAAGCAAGGCTGATCTCTCTGCCTTGGGCACCTTTCCTTAATGGCCCTGGTTGCTTTGTCTATTAGCATTTCAATAACCCATTAGATCTCTGAGGAGGGCCGTTTTTTTTGTTTTTTGTTTTTTTTGTTTTTTTTTTTTTTAAATCCTTTTTGCTTTTTCTAAAACAATTACTCTAAGAAGCTCAATACAGAAAGCTTCAAAGAATTGAAATTTGGGCACGTCAAGTCAAGAGCAGAACTAAGAGAGCTCTGAGACAAAAGGCAATAATCCAGTGGCTGAGAAAATTCACTAAACAACACAACTTCCCAAGAAAAGGGGGGTGTCCGCTCACAGCCACCATCCTGGTGGACAGGAAACACTCCTGCCCATCACCAGCCCCATAGCCCAGAGCTGCCCCAGACAACCCAGTGTGACGGAAGTGCTTCAAATAACAGGCACACACCACAAAACTGGGCGTGGACATTAGCCTTCCCTGCAACCTCAGCTGAATGTCCCAGAGCTGGGAAGGGGGAGCAGTGTGAATTAACAGAGCCCCATTCAGCCATCATTTGAGCAGACTGGGAGCCTCCCAACACAGCCCAGCAGCCCAGAACTGCCCTGGGGGGACGGCACTCACCTGTGACATAGCACAGTCATCCCTCAACAGAGGACCCGGGGTGCACAGCCTGGAAGAGGGGCCCACTTGCAAGTCTCAGGAGCCATACGCCAATACCAAAGACTTGTGGGTCAGTGGCAGAGACAAACTGTGGCAGGACTGAACTGAAGGATTAGACTATTGCAGTAGCTTTAAAACTCTAGGATCATCAGGGAGATTTGATTGTTAGGGCCACCCCCCCTCCCCGACTGCCCAGAAACACGCCCCACATACAGGGCAGGCAACACCAACTACACACGCAAGCTTGGGACACCAATTGGGCCCCACAAGACTCACTCCCCCACTCACCAAAAAGGCTAAGCAGGGGAGATCTGGCTTGTGGAGAACAGGTGGCTCGTGGACGCCACCTGCTGGTTAGTTAGAGAAAGTGTACTCCACGAAGCTGTAGATCTGATAAATTAGAGATAAGGACTTCAACTGGTCTACAAACCCTAAAAGAACCCTATCAAGGTCAGCAAATGCCACGAGGCCAAAAACAACAGAAAATTATAAAGCATATGAAAAAACCAGACGATATGGATAACCCAAGCCCAAGCACCCAAATCAAAAGACCAGAAGAGACACACCTAGAGCAGCTACTCAAAGAACTAAAGATGAACAATGAGACCCTAGTACGGGATATGAAGGAAATCAAGAAGACCCTGGAAGAGCATAAAGAAGACATTGCAAGACTAAATAAAAAAATGGATGATCTTATGGAAATTAAAGAAACTGTTGACCAAATTAAAAAGATTCTGGACACTCATAGTACAAGACTAGAGGAAGTTGAACAACGAATCAGTGACCTGGAAGATGACAGAATGGAAAATGAAAGCATAAAAGAAAGAATGGGGAAAAAAATTGAAAAACTCGAAATGGACCTCAGGGATATGATAGATAATATGAAACGTCCGAATATAAGACTCATTGGTGTCCCAGAAGGGGAAGAAAAGGGTAAAGGTCTAGGAAGAGTATTCAAAGAAATTGTTGGGGAAAACTTCCCAAATCTTCTAAACAACATAAATACACAAATCATAAATGCTCAGCGAACTCCAAATAGAATAAATCCAAAAAAACCCACTCCGAGACATATACTGATCACACTGTCAAACACAGAAGAGAAGGAGCAAGTTCTGAAAGCAGCAAGAGAAAAGCAATTCACCACATACAAAGGAAACAGCATAAGACTAAGTAGTGACTACTCAGCAGCCACCATGGAGGCGAGAAGGCAGTGGCACGATATATTTAAAATTCTGAGTGAGAGGAATTTCCAGCCAAGAATACTTTATCCAGCACAGCTCTCCTTCAAATTTGAGGGAGAGCTTAAATTTTTCACAGACAAAGAAATGCTGAGAGAATTTGCTAACAAGAGACCTGCCCTACTGGAGATACTAAAGGGAGCCCTACAGACAGAGAAACAAAGACAGGACAGAGAGACTTGGAGAAAGGTTCAGTACTAAAGAGATTCGGTATGGGTACAATAAAGGATATTAATAGAGAGAGGGAAAAATATGGCAAACATAATCCAAAGGATAAGATGGCCGATTCAAGAAATGCCTTCACGGTTTTAACGTTGAATGTAAATGGATTAAACTCCCCAATTAAAAGATATAGATTCGCAGAATGGATCAAAAAAAATGAACCATCAATATGTTGCATACAAGAGACTCATCTTAGACACAGGGACACAAAGAAACTGAAAGTGAAAGGATGGAAAAAAATATTTCATGCAAGCTACAGCCAAAAGAAAGCAGGTCTAGCAATATTAATCTCAGATAAAATAGACTTCAAATGCAGGGATGTTTTGAGAGACAAAGAAGGCCACTACATACTAATAAAAGGGGCAATTCAGCAAGAAGAAATAACAATCGTAAATGTCTATGCACCCAATCAAGGTGCCACAAAATACATGAGAGAAACATTGACAAAACTAAAGGAAGCAATTGATGTTTCCACAATAATTGTGGGAGACTTCAACACATCACTCTCTCCTATAGATAGATCAACCAGACAGAAGACCAATAAGGAAATTGAAAACCTAAACAATCTGATAAATGAATTAGATTTAACAGACATCTACAGGACATTACATCCCAAATCAACAGGATACACATACTTTTCTAGTGCTCACGGAACTTTCTCCAGAATAGATCATATGCTGGGACATAAAACAAGCCTCAATAAATTTAAAAAGATTGAAATTATTCAAAGCACATTCTCTGACCACAATGGAATACAATTAGAAGTCAATAACCATCAGAGACTTAGAAAATTCACAAATACCTGGAGGTTAAACAACACACTCCTAAACAATCAGTGGGTTAAAGAAGAAATAGCAAGAGAAATTGCTAAATATATAGAGACGAATGAAAATGAGAACACAACATACCAAAACCTATGGGATGCAGCAAAAGCAGTGCTAAGGGGGAAATTTATAGCACTAAACGCATATATTAAAAAGGAAGAAAGAGCCAAAATCAAAGAACTAATGGATCAACTGAAGAAGCTAGAAAATGAACAGCAAACCAATCCTAAACCAAGTACAAGAAAAGAAATAACAAGGATTAAAGCAGAAATAAATGACATAGAGAACAAAAAAACAATAGAGAGGATAAATATCACCAAAAGTTGGTTCTTTGAGAAGATCAACAAGATTGACAAGCCCCTAGCTAGACTGACAAAATCAAAAAGAGAGAAGACCCATATAAACAAAATAATGAATGAAAAAGGTGACATAACTGCAGATCCTGAAGAAATTAAAAAAATTATAAGAGGATATTATGAACAACTGTATGGCAACAAACTGGATAATGTAGAAGAAATGGACAATTTCCTGGAAACATATGAACAACCTAGACTGACCAGAGAAGAAATAGAAGACCTCAAGCAACCCATCACAAGCAAAGAGATCCAATCAGTCATCAAAAATCTTCCCACAAATAAATGCCCAGGGCCAGATGGCTTCACAGGGGAATTCTACCAAACTTTCCAGAAAGAACTGACACCAATCTTACTCAAACTCTTTCAAAACATTGAAAAAAATGGAACACTACCTAACTCATTTTATGAAGCTAACATCAATCTAATACCAAAACCAGGCAAAGATGCTACAAAAAAGGAAAACTACCGGCCAATCTCCCTAATGAATATAGATGCAAAAATCCTCAAAAAAATACTTGCAAATCGAATCCAAAGACACATTAAAAATATCATACACCATGACCAAGTGGGGTTCATTCCAGGCATGCAAGGATGGTTCAACATAAGAAAAACAATCAATGTATTACAACACATTAAAAACTCGAAAGGGAAAAATCAATTGATCATCTCAATAGATGCTGAAAAAGCATTTGACAAAATCCAACATCCCTTTTTGATAAAAACACTTCAAAAGGTAGGAATTGAAGGAAACTTCCTCAACATGATAAAGAGCATATATGAAAAACCCACAGCCAGCATAGTACTCAATGGTGAGAGACTGAAAGCCTTCCCTCTAAGATCAGGAACAAGACAAGGATGCCCGCTGTCACCACTGTTATTCAACATTGTGCTGGAAGTGCTAGCCAGGGCAATCCGGCAAGACAAAGAAATAAAAGGCATCCAAATTGGAAAAGAAGAAGTAAAACTGTCATTGTTTGCAGATGATATGATCTTATATCTAGAAAACCCTGAGAAATCAAAGATACACCTACTAGAGCTAATAAACAAATTTAGCAAAGTAGCGGGATACAAGATTAATGCACATAAGTCAGTAATGTTTCTATATGCTAGAAATGAACAAACTGAAGAGACACTCAAGAAAAAGATACCATTTTCAATAGCAACTAAAAAAATCAAGTACCTAGGAATAAACTTAACCAAAGATGTAAAAGACCTATACAAAGAAAACTACATAACTCTACTAAAAGAAATAGAAGGGGACCTTAAAAGATGGAAAAATATTCCATGTTCATGGATAGGAAGGCTAAATGTCATTAAGATGTCAATTCTACCCAAACTCATCTACAGATTCAATGCAATCCCAATCAAAATTCCAACAACCTACTTTGCAGACTTGGAAAAGCTAGTTATCAAATTTATTTGGAAAGGGAAGATGCCTCGAATTGCTAAAGACACTCTAAAAAAGAAAAACGAAGTGGGAGGACTTACACTCCCTGACTTTGAAGCCTATTATAAAGCCACAGTTGCCAAAACAGCATGGTACTGGCACAAAGATAGACATATAGATCAATGGAATCGAATTGAGAATTCAGAGATAGACCCTCAGATCTATGGCCGACTGATCTTTGATAAGACCCCAAAGTCACCGAACTGAGCCATAATGGTCTTTTCAACAAATGGGGCTGGGAGAGTTAGATATCCATATCCAAAAGAATCAAAGAGGACCCCTACCTCACCCCCTACACAAAAATTAACTCAAAATGGACCAAAGATCTCAATATAAAAGAAAGTACCATAAAACTCCTAGAAGATAATGTAGGAAAACATCTTCAAGACCTTGTATTAGGCGGCCACTTCCTAGACTTTACACCCAAAGCACAAGCAACAAAAGAGAAAATAGATAAATGGGAACTCCTCAAGCTTAGAAGTTTCTGCACCTCAAAGGAATTTCTCAAAAAGGTAAAGAGGCAGCCAACTCAATGGGAAAAAATTTTTGGAAACCATGTATCTGACAAAAGACTGATATCTTGCATATACAAAGAAATCCTACAACTCAATGACAATAGTACAGACAGCCCAATTATAAAATGGGCAAAAGATATGAAAAGACAGTTCTCTCAAGAGGAAATACAAATGGCCAAGAAACACATGAAAAAATGTTCAGCTTCACTAGCTATTAGAGAGATGCAAATTAAGACCACAATGAGATACCATCTAACACCGGTTAGAATGGCTGCCATTAAACAAACAGGAAACTACAAATGCTGGAGGGGATGTGGAGAAATTGGAACTCTTATTCATTGTTGGTGGGACTGTATAATGGTTCAGCCACTCTGGAAGTCAGTCTGGCAGTTCCTTAGAAAACTAGAGATAGAGCTACCATTCGATCCAGCGATTGCACTTCTCGGGATATACCCGGAAGATCGGAAAGCAGTGACACGAACAGATATCTGCACGCCAATGTTCATAGCAGCATTATTCACAATTGCCAAGAGATGGAAACAACCCAAATGTCCTTCAACAGATGAGTGGATAAATAAAATGTGGTATATACACACGATGGAATACTACGCGGCAGTAAGAAGGAACGATCTCGTGAAACATATGACAACATGGATGAACCTTGAAGACATAATGCTGAGCGAAATAAGCCAGGCACAAAAAGAGAAATATTATATGCTACCACTAATATGAACTTTGAAAAATGTAAAACAAATGGTTTATAATGTAGAATGTAGGGGAACTAGCAGTAGAGAGCAATTAAGGAAGGGGGAACAATAATCCAAGAAGAACAGATAAGCTATTTAACGTTCTGGGGATGCCCAGAAATGACTATGGTCTGTTAATTTCTGATGGATGTAGTAGGAACAAGTTCACTGAAATGTTGCTATAGTATGTAACTTTCTTGGGGTAAAGTAGGAACATGTTGGAAGTTAAGCAGTTATCTTAGGTTAGTTGTCTTTTTCTTACTCCCTTGCTATGGTCTCTTTGAAATGTTCTTTTATTGTATGTTTGTTTTCTTTTTAACTTTTTTTTTCATACAGTTGATTTGAAAAAAGAAGGGAAAGTTAAAAAAAAAAAAAAAAAAAAAAAGAAAAAAGACAAACAAGGAAAAAAAAAAAAAAAGATGTAGTGCCCCCTTGAGGAGCCTGTGGAGAATGCAGGGGTATTCGCCTACCCCACCTCCATGGTTGCTAACATGACCACAGACATAGGGGACTGGTGGTTTGATGGGTTGAGCCCTCTACCATAAGTTTTACCCTTGGGAAGACGGTTGCTGCAAAGGAGAGGCTAGGCCTCCCTGTATTTGTGCCTAAGAGTCTCCTCCTGAATGCCTCTTTGTTGCTCAGATGTGGCCCTCTCTCTCTAGCTAAGCCAACTTGAAAGGTGAAATCACTGCCCTCCCCCCTACGTGGGATCAGACACCCAGGGAAGTGAATCTCCCTGGCAACGTGGAATATGACTCCCGGGGAGGAATGTAGACCCGGCATCGTGGGATGGAGAACATCTTCTTGACCAAAAGGGGGATGTGAAAGGAAATGAAATAAGCTTCAGTGGCAGAGAGATTCCAAAACGAGCCGAGAGATCACTCTGGTGGGCACTCTTACGCACACTTTAGACAACCTTTTTTAGGTTCTAAAGAATTGGGGTAGCTGGTGGTGGATACCTGAAACTATTAAACTACAACCCAGAACCCATGAATCTCGAAGACAGTTGTATAAAAATGTAGCTTATGAGGGGTGACAGTGGGATTGGGAATGCCATAAGGACCAAACTCCACTTTGTCTAGTTTATGGATCGATGTGTAGAAAAGTTGGGGAAGCAAACAAACAGACAAAGGTACCTAGTGTTCTTTTTTACTTCAATTGCTCTTTTTCACTCTAATTATTATTCTTGTTATTTTTGTGTGTGTGCTAATGAAGGTGTCAGGGATTGATTTAGGTGATGAATGTACAACTATGTAATGGTACTGTAAACAATCGAAAGTACAATTTGTTTTGTATGACTGCGTGGTATGTGAATATATCTCAATAAAATGATGATTAAAAAAAAAAAAATGAGCTTACTATTTATTTAGCAGAAGTAATATTATACTTGAAGGACTACCATACTTATAGTAAAGTGTACTTATAGATTGGGATAAAAGTCCAAACTTTTTAATAAAAAATTAAAATCTAACAAATCAAAAAAAAAAAAAAAAAAAAAAAAGAAATAAAAAGATATCACACTTAAAGTACTATATCATCAAAAGGACAACAAAATTCCACATCACACACATTAGAATGGCTAAAATTAAAAGGGCAAATAACAAGTGTCGGTGAGGATATGGAGAAACTGAAACCTTCATACATTGTTGGTGGGAATATAAAATAGTGCAGCCTCAGAACTCACTCCTCCACCATAAAACAACTAGAGAACAGGAAGAAAACGTCCAAAGCAGCAGTTCCAGAGGCTGGGTGACCAGAAGGACCTCTGCATTATATAAGGAAGACCAGGATGGAAAAGTAGAGAAGCTAGGACTGAGAAATAAGAGCGAGTGTTCTCAATCGCAACCATCCCTAAGATCCACCACCACGCAATGGCCAGATCGGGCAGCCGAAAAGTGGCACACCCTTCCTTCAGAGAAATAGGGGAGGCAAGCCACTCAGATCCACAACCTAGCATTCCCATGCGGGAACCTGGGAGCCAGTAGACTCATTTTAGTTATACACAGAGACCCTGCTGTGGTGCCCAGTGCCTATGCCCCATCCCTGAGGCAGACCACTATGGGTGCCTAGACTTGGGGGACTCTGGGAAGCCCTCCCCTTGGGAGGAGAGGGGGATGCAGAGCAGAGCTGATCTGACAATCGGCTGGCAAGAAAGACACTCTGTGTCCTGCTGCCTCAATCCTTTATACACAGGGGCTCAGGGCACTCCTGCCTACATGAGCAGAGAGGCAGGGGCCAGGCAGCTGCACTGCAATGCCAGGTCCATGCCCCACCCCTGAGATGGTCTTTCTGGTTGACCAAAAGCAGAGCACTACTGTGTTGGCTGATAGCTGGTTAAGTCAAACCTCCCAGTCCTACAGCCTGGAGTTATTCCATAAAGAAGTCTGGGAATCATCAGACCCATTGCATCAACAAGCAGAGTCTTTGCCATGGTATGCCATGCCCATCTCCTACCTCCCGGAGCTGGCGGCTTCCATCACACCTGGGGGCCTGCAGCCTGGACTGGATTTTCATCTGGTATAGATCCTGCCCAGTGGGCTGCTGCCATCAGGGAGAGGTGTGGTTGTGTGGAAGAGGGGGCCCCAAGAGTGCCATTTGCTGGGAAGATGAGAAAAGTGCAGACTAGCAAGTTGCTTCTTTGCAAGCCTCCAACAGATTTCTGAAAAGGACTTCTCTCCCTGAATTAGGCCCTGGACTTAGTTTTGCTGGGAATTACTGACAAAACAAGTGCCAAAGAAGACCTTCAATGCAAACCCAAGCAAAAACAAAATATTATATGAGCAGGGGAAACCAAGTTTCAAAAAACCTTGTCAAGATAAACAAATGCTAAGAAACCAATAAAAATTCACAAACCCTATGAAGAACAAAGAAGACATGGCCAAGCCAAATCATCACATCTAAAAGCTGGAGAAGACACAGAATTTGGAACAACTAATCAAAAATGTTCAAACAAATCTCCTAAATAACTGCAATGAGTTGGCTAAAGAGAGAAATGATATTAAGAAGACATTAGAGGAGCATAAAGAAGAATTTGAAAGAATAAATAGAAAAACAGCAGATTGTATGAAAACGAAAGATAATGTAGATCAAATTAGAAATACACTAGAACACATGACAACAGATTTGAGGAGGCAGAAGAAAGAATAAGAGAACTACAGGATAGAGCAACTGAACTTGAATGCACAAAAGAATAAATGGTGAAAAAGATGGAAAAATTTGAATTGGCTCTCAAAGGAATGATAGACAACATGAAGTGCACAAATTAAGAGTCACTGGTACCCCAGGAGGAGAAGAGAAGTGTAAAGGGCTAGGAAGATTATTTGAGGAGATAATTGCAGAAAACTTCTCAACCCTTATTCAAGACATAAATATGCAAATCAAACAGACCAACAAACTCCAAATAGAATAAATCCAAACAGACCCACTCCAAGACACAAATAAATCAGACTACTAAATGTTGAAGAGAAGTAGAGCCCTGAGAGCAGCAATAGAAATATACAAGAGAAGCCACATAAGACTAAGTGATGACAACTCAATGAGCACCATGGAGGAGAAAACACAGTGGCATGATATATTAAAGATTCTGAATGAGAAAAACTGCCAACCAAGAATTCTTTATCCAGCAAAACCATCCCTCAAAAGTAAGGGAGAGTCTAAAATGTTCACAGATAAACAAATGCTGAGAGAATTTGTTAACAAGAGACCTGCCCTGGAAGAAATATTAAGGGAGTTCTGTAGTCCAAAAAAAAAGGCAGGAGAGAGAGACTTGGAGGAGAGTATAGGAATGACGACTATCGGTGAGAGTAGCTAAAAAGATAAAAAGAGAGAAATTGGACAAATAAAAGCCAAGGGATTAAATGGATTAAGTAAGGACAGCTTTTACAGTAAAAATATTACATGTTAATGGATTAAACTCCCTAATAAAAGACACAGATTGGCAGAATGGATTAAAAAAATGTGATCCATCTATATACTGTTTACAAGAGACTCACTTTAGACCCAAAGATATAAATAGGTTGAAAATGGAAGGATGGAAAAAGATATTCCATGAACGTAATAACCAAAAAAAAGCAGGAATAACTGTACTAATATCAGATAAAATAGACTTAAAATACTAAGACGTTATAAGACACAAGGAAGGACACTAAATATTAATAAAAGAGATAACCCACCAACAAGAAACAACAATCATATTTTTATGTTAATGTACCCACTGAAGGTGCTCCAAGTGTATGTGGCAAACACTGGCAAAACTGAAGGGAGCAATAGATTTTTCTATATTAATAGTGGGAGACTTCAACACACCACTCTTCTCAATAGGTAGAACAACTAGACAGAGGATCACCAAGGAAATAGCAAACCAAAATAATATGATAAATGAATTAGACCTAACAGATATATATAGATCATTGCATCCCCAAACTGCAGGATATACATTCTTCTCAACTGCTTATGGAACATTCTCGAGGACAGATCATATGTTGAGGCAAACAACAGGTCTTAATAATAATTTTTAAAAGATTAAAATTATTCAAAGCATACTCTCTGATCACAGTGGAATGAAGCTGGAAATCAATAACCACAGAAAAATTGGAACTTTCACAAACATATGGAGGTTAAAAAACACACTCTTGAACAATCAGTGGGCAAAAGAAAAAAATGCAAGAGATATCATTAAGTATCTGGAGATGAATAAACACGAGACTACAACACATCAAAATTTATGAGATGCAGTGATGGTGGTGCAGAGAGGGAAATTGATAGCTCTGAATGTCTTCATTAAAAAAAGGAAGAAAGAGCTAAAACCAAAGACCTAACTGACCAACTGAAGAAACTAGAGAAAGAGAAGCAAACTAACTCTAAAGCAAGTAGAAGAAAAGAAATAAAAAGAATAAAACAGAAACAAATGAATTGGGAAACAAAAAAATCAATAGTAAGAATCAATAAAACCAAAAATTGGTTCTTTGAAAAGATCAACAAGATTGACAAACCCTAAGTTCGACTGACAAGGTCAAAAGAAAAGAAGATGCAAATAAATAAAATCAGAAATGAGAGAGGGATTACTACCAAGGATCTCAAAGAAATAAAAAAGATCATAAGAGGATACTACATTCAACTGTATGCCAACAAATTAGACAACTTAGATGAAATGGACTATTTCTTAGAAACACATGAACATCTGACACTGACTCTAGAAGAAATAGACCTCAACAAACCAGTCACAAGTAAAGAGATTCAATCAGCCATCAAAAACCTCCCTATAAAGAAAAGCCCAGAGTCAATAGCTTCACTGGGAAATTTTTTCAAACATTCCAAGAAGAATTAACAACATTTCTACTCAAATGCCTCTAAAAAATTGAAGAAAAGGGAAGACTACCTAATTCATTCTATGAAGCAAATATCACTCTAATACCAAATCCTAATACAGATACTACTAGAAAGGAAAACTACAGGCCAATCTTCCTAATAAATATAGATACAAAAAATCCCAACAAAATACTTGCAAATCAAATCCAACGGCACATCAAAAGAGTTATACACCACAACCAAGTGGGATTTATTCCAGGCATGTAAGGGTGGCTCAACACAAGAAAATCAATTAATGTAATATACCACATTAAGAATCGAAAGGGAAAAATCACATGATCATCTCAACTGATGCTGAAAAGGCATCTTTTCTTGATAAAAACACTTTAAAAGGCAGGAATCAAAGGAAATTTCCTCAATATGATAAAGGTCAAGTATGAAAAACTCACAGCCAACATCATACTCAATGGGGAGAGACTGAAAGCTTTCCCTCTGAGATCAGGAATGAGACAAGGATACCTCTGTCACCACTTTGTGCTTGAGGTTCTAGCAAGAGCAATTAAGCAAGGAAAAAAAAAAATGAAAGGCATCCAAATTGGAAAGAAAGAAGAAAAACTCTTATTATTTGTAGATAACATGATCCTATATTTGGAAAATCCCAAGAAAACTACAACAAAGCTACTAGAGCTAATAAATTCAGCAAAGTGGCAGGAGACAAGATCAATGTGCAAAAATCAGTAGTGTTTCTATACACTAGGAATGCGCTAACCTAGGAGACAATTAAGAAAAAAATTCCATTCACAATAGCAACTAAAAGAATCAAGTACCTAGGAATAAACTTAACAAAGGATGGAAAGGATTTGTACTCAGAAAACTACAAAACACTGCTTAAAGAAATCAAAGAAGACATAAATAGGTGGAAAGACATTCTTTATTCATGGACAGAAGGCTAAATGTCATTAAGATGTCAATTCTACTCCAATTGATCTACAGATTCAATGCATACCAATCAAAATTCCCACAACCTACTTTGCAGAATTGAAAAAGTTAGTTATCAAAATTATTAGGGAGGAAAAGCGGTCTCAAATAGCCAAAAAAATCCTGAAAGAGAAAAATGAAGTGGGAGGTCTCACACTTCCTGACTTCAAAACTTATTATAAAGCCATAGTGGTCAAAATGACATGGTATTGGCACAAAGACAGACATACTGATCAATGGAATCAAATTGAGAATTCAGAAATAGATCCTCAAATCAATGGTCATCTGATTTTTGAGAAGGTACCCAAATCCACCGAACTGGAACAGAACAGTCTCATCAATAAACGGTGCTGGGAAAACTGGATATTCCAATCCAAAGGAATGAAAGAGGACCCCTACCCCACACTCTATACAAAAATTAACTCAAAGTGGATCAAAAACGTAAATACACGAACCAGTACCATAAAACTCCTATGAGAAAAAATAGGGAAACATCTTCAATACTTAGTGATAGGAGATAGCTTCTTAGACTTTACACCCAAAGCACAAAGCAGTGAAAGAAAAAATAGATAAATGGGAAATCCTCAAGACTGAACACTGCTGTGCTTCAAAGGATTTTGTCAAAAGGGTTAAAAGGCAGTCAACTCAATGAAGAGAATATTTGGTAATCATATATCTGATAAGGATTTGATATCCAGTATGTATAAAGAAATCCTACAACTCAACAATCAAAGGACAAACAACCCAATTATAAAATGGGCAAAAGACATAAATAGAAATTTCTCCAAAGAAGAAATACAATGGCTATAAAGCACATGAAAAGACATTCATCTTCATTAGCTGATAGGGAAATGCAAATCAAAACCACAATGAGATATCATCTCACACCTATAAGAATGGTCACTATTAAACAAACAGGAAACTACACTATTAAACAAACAGGAAACTAGAAGTGTTGGAGAGGATATGGAGGAGTAGAAACACTTATTCTGCTGGTGTCTTCCTTCTGGAAGACAGTTTGGCAGTTTTTCAGAAAACTAAATTTGAGTTGCCAGATGACTGGCAATTCCGCTACTCAGTATACACCCAGATGATGTGAAAGCAGGGACATGAACAGACGTTTGCACACCAATGTTGATAGTGGCATTATTCACAATTGCCAAAACATGGAAATAATCCAAGTGTCTGTCAACAGATGAATGGATAAACAAAATGTAGTATGCACATATGACGGAATATTATACAGCAGTAAGAAGAAATGAGGTCCTGAAGCATGAGACAACATGGATGAATCTTTAGGACATAATGCTGAGTGAAGTAAGACAGACATAAAAGGACAGATATTATATGATTTCACTAATATGAACTAATTAGAATATGTAGACTGAAAGTCTTAAAATGTAGAGTATAGGATACCTAGAGATAGACAGAAGTTAGAGATGGGAAAGTGGTAACTAATATGTTCAGAATGTATAACGAGGTTGAACTTACAATGTTTGGAAATAGATATAAGGTGAGTGGGAATATAAGGAATAGTGCTGTATTGTGGTTGATTTTGGTTGAAAGGGGTTGTTTAGAGTCATGTATGTTACTGATTAGCACTACAAATTTAAATAAATACTTCCATGAACTGGTACAAATATACAACACTGGTACAAAGAGCTAATAATAGAGTGGGATATAGGGGGAAATACCTATTGCAAGCTACAGACTATAGTTAACAGTAATACCTTAAAATTCTTTCATCAACAGTTACTGGTGGACCACACCAATACTAGGGGCCAATAATGGGGGAGATAAGGGAAATGGGGTGTTGGGGGTTTTCTTTTCTTATGTATATCAGATCATTTTCATTTTGGAGTAATGATAATGGTCTAAAAGTGAGTGTGATGATGATTGCACAACTAAGTGATGATACTATGAGATATTGATTGTATAATTTGGATGGAATATTTGATAAATGAGTATATCTCAATAAAATCTGCAAAAAAAATAGTGCAACTTTTTTGGAAAACAGTTTTTCAGTTCCTTCAAAATTTTAAACATAGAGTTACCATATGACCCAAAAAACCCACTAAAAACCCACTGTATTGTACAATTTAAGTGGGTGAATTATATGTATATGAATTATAAAGTTGTTAAACAAATACTACATCATATTCTTAAATGTGTACTTTAAAAAAGAGAATGACATTGGCATAAAATGTAAAAAATATAATTCAAAACTCTGCTGTTCAAGCATCTTCACTTAGTTCTTGCTGAAGTAAGACCAAAAATAGCCCATTTTAGTAATTACTATGGAGATCTTTTAGATAGTAAGAGCAATACTGTGAATTAATTCTGCTAAATTTTAAGTAATTGTTACATTGTTTTAATTATAGGAAGTATCAATTTAATCAAACAACATTGTTTATAAAAATCCATATTCTCTGAGTCATAGAGTAGGATAGGAGAAAAATAGTTAATAAAAAAAGTTTTAAAAATTGCAATAAAATAAAAATTATAACAAACTTTCAATCATATGGGATCAAAAGAGGAATATTGCTAGATGGGTAAAAAAAACCAGAATGATATTCAAAAAACTAACAGGTATTATATCTTTAAAGAAGAAAAATAATGAGTGGGGAAGTATAAAAGTAAAAATTCTACATATGAAAAATAATTTTGAAATACATGCAATAATTATTAATGGTAAGGAGCTATAAACAGATAAATTGAATGCTAAGATGCATATGTTATAGTGGGAAAAAATTTGGATTGAGAGTCAGAGACCCTCAAGTAGCTGAATAGGTCAAATAATGCAATTTTCACAAACTTCAATTTTTCACAGTTAAAAAATAATGCAGCTGATCTTAACCTCTATGATCCTGCCATTTCTCAAATGCTACTACAAATGATAGAAATTAGTTAGCTGTAAAATTCTAGTTATATGAAAAGCAGCAGCAATTTGACAAATTAAGCAAAAATGTACAAGTCTAATAATAAATGAAGACTAAATGCTTCACTCTAATTTGCAAGAATCTTTTCAAAAATCATCATTCCGAATATTAATCAGCTTGACAAAATTGCTTCCTAATCAAATATCTAGTAAGTATCCAAAGTTACAAAAGATTTCTAAGGTAAATTAGAAATGTCTATTTATACCTGTCCTCGTAATCCACTTCTTGTTGTAGTAAAGTTAACCTCAGTAACAATAGAAGCTGCATCCGGTGGAATAAAAGGATTTGGGTTTCTTGTTGACAGAAAAAGGCGAAATTCTTCATTGTAGTCAATAATTTTATCACCTATTTGTACTATGTAACGTGGTCCTAATTTAAAAAAAAAAAGACACAATTAGCTACCAAGACTATATTCAATTTTGCTACATGACATTAAAAATTATCATTTTTGAGTACTCCTAAATAGTCTCTATTATAGACTTTCCAATAAAGTACAAAGGACAGCAAAAGCTAGACTAACTTATATGCTAATAATCAGAATGCTCAATTTATCAGCATTTATGCAAGCAAGGAAAAGTAATATTCATTAAGATGACCCTGGGGTACTGAATCATCAAAGGCATATGATTATATTCAGTTTGGTTAATGTTTCATATTCCAGATCCTTCTGAATTTGGATAACAAACCAAAATAGAAACTCTCAAATACATATTGCTCCCAAAACATAGGTAAAAAAAGTTTATTATTGCACTATTATTTAAGAAGTAATACTGAGGACAAAATAAATCGTCTAAACCTAGGATTAACAACATATGAATAATTACAAACATATTAACATCAAAAAAGGAGTTACTGGGACTGCCACACTAGGGTGATTCATGAAAAGAAATTAAACAAAGAAAAAACAAAGTTCTGACCTATTAAGGAATATATTCTAAATTTTCTAAAGGTGATATTAATAAGAAAAAATATATATGAATACAGAGAAATGTATCAGCAACTATATTCATAACAAGATTTTAAACTGATAAAAAAAATAAGATTGAATTTTTTGGGTAAAAAATAGACATTATCGAAGGATAGTTTTCAAAAGTTGACAAAAACATTGTAGGGATTTTTGAGAACCCCAGCATAATTTTAATATTTTTAACTTAAAAAAAATAATAAGTTCATGTAAAAAGAATTAAATAAGCACTCTATGATAGAAGATACACAAATAGCCAAAAAACAGTATCAAAATATGGCTGAACTTCATTCATTATCAAGAAAATACAAATTTAAAATCACAGTGTAATACTCTACACTAAGAAAAATGACTCAACAAACCCTAAGCAGGATATATGCAAAGAAAACCAATCCTAAAGACATCACGGTTAAACAGCTGAAAACCAATGATAAGGGAAAATTTTTAAAACATACAGAAAAAAATGATACTTCACTTACAAAGGAGCAACAATAAGACTAACAGATGATTTCTCAGCAGGAATTCTGTAAGCCATAAGACAATGGAGCAAAACTGCCAACCCAGAGTTATAAACTAAGCCCCCCAAAAATCCTTTAAATATAAAAGAGAAAAAGATGTTTTCAGACAAAAACTGATTTTTTTTCCAGAGAGATCTCAATAAATCAATACTAAAATAAATCCTGCAAGCCGAACAAAAATAATCCAGATGAAATGAGAAGATAATGGAAATGCTGAGAAAATTTAATAACACTAGAAAGGGGAAATGTATACAAATTTGAATTTGAAAACAATAATTATAACAACATATAAGTATGACAATATATTACAACAATAATGCAAAGGCAGGAGGAGGGTAGATGAAGTTAAAGTGCAGTATTGGGGAAGTAGCAAAGTATTTATTTGTATTAAGATTAGTAAGTCAATGATGCAGGCTGTTTTCTCTAAAGGAACCATTAAAAGAATAATAAAAAAAAAATTGATCCAAAAGAGACAAAATACAAGAAGGTCAGTTAGTAAACTGTATCATTACTGTATAAGGTTAATTGTATTAAATTGCATTAAAATATAAAAATTGCCAAAGAAAATATAAACGAAAAAAGAAACTACACACTGCTTATGACAGACACACTTTAAAAATGAGACCAACAGAAAGGTTCAAAGTAAAAGGATGGAAAACATCATGAAAAGACTAACTCAAAAAAGTTAGTGTAACTATTTTACCATCAGACCCTAAACTTAAAGCATTGCTATTGATAAAGAAGGGTATTTTGTAATGATAAAAAGAATAAGCCAGCAGGAACACATCACTGTTTCAAATATGTTTACGTATCCAATAAATAATTTCAAAATATATAAAGTGAAAACTGTCAGAACTAAAAGGAAAAACAGACAAATTGAAAATCATAATGAAAGACTTCAAGATATTTCTTTCAGTACATAGCAGAACAAACAGAAGGGGAAAAAATGATATAGAAGATCTGAACATCACAATTAACAAAACTGACTTAATTGACCTATAGAGAAAATTGAACCAGACAACAGCAAAATTGATACAATTTTCAAATGTACATGGATCATTTGTGAAAATTAACCAAATATTAGATCATAAAGAAAGCATCAACAGAATTTTAAAAATTAAAATGATTCAGAATAAGTTCCCTGCCAATAATTGAGGTAGGCTAGATATCAGTAATAAAACAACGAGAAAATCTCCAACTGCTTAAAATTAAACAATACAAGGCTAAGGAGTTCACAAGTCAAAGAAGAAATCAAAATTCATAATATGAACCTGAAGAAGGGCATAGAGGGAAATTTATGGATGTGTATTAGGAAAAAGTAAAGGATGAATATCGACGTTTTAAATTTTTACCTTAAGAATCTAGAAAATAAGACCAAATCAAATCTAATGAAAATAATAACAATAAAATAATAAAGAGCAAAAACCAATTAAAAATACAGTAAAGAAAGTCAACAAAGGTAACAGTTGGTGTTTTAAAGATAAGTAAAACTGATAAACATTTAGCAGGATTGGTGAAGGAACGAGAGAAAAAAATTCAGTATCAGGAAAAAGGGAATATCTTTACAAAACCAAAGTACATGAAAAAAAATAGAATATAATTCAAAATACACATTTGATAGGGTGACATCATCAACATGGCAATGTAAGACATCCCCTGAAAAAGCCTCCACAGAGATTCAGTGAATAAAAAAACAAATCTCACTTGCTTAGAACTCGGGAGGATGGTAAAGACAGGAGAAGGACCCCACAAATGCTAAATCAAAGAAAAAAAATCTCAGGAAGACTTCCATCCCAAATGCCTGTTGGTTTCCATTCCCCTCTTCCTTACTAGGCTCCTCATAGCTTGGGAGTCACAAAGAGGCAGCATGACTTAACTCCATCCAGCCATGGACTGAGACTGTAGAGTGACTCACAGCAGGGAGTTAGAACTACACACATATAAAGGGAAGGGGACCTAAGTCCACAGAGACTGAGGGTAGAACACAAGCCACTGAAGAGTGCTGCATACAAAGGTCACCCATGGGCAAAGAAAGAAAAAAGAAAAAGAAAAAGAGGGGGAGACAGATTGCCATAGAAAGGCTGGAAAGAACTACTGTCCTTCACGAAATCTAGTTTTAGTCAGCTGGACACCTAAAGGCAAACTGGATTTTCTAAGGTGATTCCCCATCTGGCTCCCCAGGGTGGGTTACCCTAATAGGGAAGAAACCAGAGTAAGTAAAGCCTCACAGGAAAAAAAAAAAAAAAAAAAAGCAAGAGGGGAGGAGTTAAACTAGTTAAACTAAACTTCTGTAATATAGGATGGGTCCCAGATCTGGAAAATGCAAGGAAAAGGGGGCAATGAGTGAGGGAGAGAATTTAAACAAACCATAGGAACTGGGGAGAAAAGTGCACAAAAACAAACAGAACATATCAAGATTCCCAGAGAAGAAACAGAGGAAAGGAAGCTCTCTCCTGGAGGTGAAACATTGCACAAAATGTGCAATCTTAAAAACTGTACCACATATTCAGGGAAAGAATAACATAAAGAACATTAAGAAAACCTGAACAGTTAAACACAGGCTATTCTAAAGGTGTAGAATAAGTTACACAAGCTATGAAAGAAGAACTTTAACACAAAGCCAATCAACAATAAAGCCCCAGACAAGAGGGAGAAACAAATTCAGAGTTAATTTATCAAGAAAATCAGATGCCTAGACATCAGCAAAAAACTAAAAGCTATACTAACAAACAGGAAGCTATGTCTCAGTCAAAGGAATGAATTAAAACTTCAGAGGAGACTCATGAGTTGGAGCAACTAACCAAAGATGTTCAAACAAATCTCCTATATCAATATAAGGAGATGAAGGAAAATACACAGAAAGAGATAAAGGATATTAAGATGACAATGTGTGAGCATAAAGAAGACTTTGAAAGTTTAAAAAGAAATGTAACAGAAATTATGGGGATGAAAGGCACAATAGTAGAAATTAAATAAACATTAGAGGAGGATTTTCAGGGTAGATGGAGCATTAGGGATCTGCAGTATGCAATCCTCCTCCAAAAAACAGACAGTGGGCAGGCAGAAACCACCTGAAACAACTGTCCTCATGTTCCAGAGGCAAGAGGAGCATTGTACAGCATCCAGGGAAGAGTGGGACAAAGAGGTTGAGACATTGCAGTAAAGAACTGTGAGCAAAGCACTCAACAGCAACTGCCAGCACCCAACCTCCACTCTTGAGGCTAGCTGACTCAGGTCTAGTTCCTGGCTGGCTGCCGCACATGGAGAGACATGAGGAAGCCCTGTTCCCCGACAATGGGGGTGGGATGGGTTGTGATAAGGTCACTACTAAGTATTATTTATCATGGCTTTTGATAAGAAAATGGTGATCCTTAAGTTCTCAGCTTTTAGCCACTGTTTTTAGCCTGACCCAGACAGGGGCCACCTGGCCACTGTTTTGAACCCTGCCGACAGAGGCAACAGCTGAGAAACTTCAAAGGCACAGGGCCACCTTCGGGCTGGGAGTAAAAGTTGCTGAAGAGCTCAATCTGCTGGGCAGGCCAGGAAAGCGCAGCTTCGGGGAGAGGTCAAAAAGGCTTTTGGTGTCTTTCCTGACACTCTCTCCACCAAAGATGGTCAAACAAATCCCCTAAATGAATTCAAGTACATGAAGAAAAATATGCATAAAGAGATAAAAGATATTATGGAGACACTGAGTGAGCATAAAGAAGAATTTGAAAGCATGAAAAGAAACGTAACAGAACTTACGGGAATCAAAGGCACAATAGAAGAGATTAAAAATACACTGAAGGCACACAACAGCATATTTGAACAGGCAGAAGAAAGAATCAGCAAATTAGAAGATAGGACAATAAAAATCTTACAAGAAGAAGAACAGATAGAGAAAAGAGTAGAAAATATTAGGCAAAGTCTCAGGGATTTGAACAATGCAGCATGAAGTGCAGAAACATATGCATCATGGTAGACCCAGAAGGAGAAGAAAAAGGAAAAGGGGCAGAAAGAATATTTGAGGAAATAATGGTCCCAACTCTTAGGAAGGACTTAAATATACATGTACAAGAAGCAAAAAATACTCAAAAAGGCTAAATCCTAATAGATCCATTCCAAGACACATATGAATCTGAATGTAAAATGCCAAAGAAAAAGAAAGAATCCTGAAAGCAGCAAGAGAAAAGCAATTCATCACATTTAAGGGATACTCAATAAGATTGTTTCTGATTTCACTTCAGTAACCATGGAGATGAGAAGGCAATGGTATGATATACTTACGGTACTGAAAGAGAAAAACTGCTAGTTAAGAATTCTTTATCCAGCAAAACTGTCCTTCAAAAATGAGGGAGAGTTTAAAATATTTACAGAAAAGCAGAAAATAAGGCTTCCTTATCAGGTCAGTGAAGTATGTAACTAGTTTTTTTTCTTTTTTTTTGCCCCCATTTTTCTACTCATCTATCCATACACTGGACAAAGGGGAGTGTGGTCCATATGGCTTTCCCAATCACATTGTCACTCCTCATAAGCTACATTTTTATACAACTGTCTTCAAGATTTAAGGGTTCTGGGTTGTAGTTTGATAGTTTCAGGTATTTACTGCTAGCTATTCCAATTCATTAGAACCTAAAAAGGGTTGTCTACATTGCACGTAAGAGCGTCCACCAGAATGACCTCTCAGCTCCTTATGGAATATCTCTGCTACTGAAGCTTATTTCATTTCCTTTCACATTCCCCTTTTGGTCAAGAAGATGTTCTCCAACCACAATGCCGGGTCTAGATTCTAATACCAGATCCTGCAAGAACCAGTTTTAGAAGCAATCCAAGCAGCTGTAATTCAAGCCTTTGGGTCCTTATATCCCCAAAGCACAGAATGTCTACAAATAATCTCTCAGATAAGCAAATCCAGTTCAATGCTACAATCATACAATCTACACAGGTAGAATTTCTGACAGTCTATGGCTCTGAATATTCTGCACAACAGGCTTACTTCAAGCAGTGCACTTAACTATAAAGCATGCTATCCTGAGATTAAATGAGATATACCTGTACAGAGACTCATGGGCCAGAACTAGTGGTCCAGCTCAAGGTTTCTCAATCTTGGCACTATTGACAATTTAGGCTAGAAAATTATTCTCCTGTCCATTTGAGTATGTAACTGGCATACTACCCCTACTCCCAGTTGTGACAACCAAAAATGTTTCCATACATTGCCAAATGTACCCTGGGGGACAAAATTATTGCAGTTGAGAACCACTTGTCTACATGTGTGTTCCGGCCATTGGGCCACCTAGACACAACTGGGCTACCAAAGACACACCCATAAAGAGAACCATCCTCTGGAGATACAACAATTAATAACAAACTAAATCTTTATGTTACAAACATATACATGCCATATGAAGCAACCAAGCCTAAAAGGAAGCATCTCAACTAGAATGTTCAGCCATCACACATCTCTACCATAACCCCTAGACCCATACTCAAACCAACACAGAAATTAAATAACTATAAAGGACTAGAATGATTAATGTGACATTCTTTTTACAAATATTGTTAGCAAAATTTCAACTATCTGCAAACTACATCAGCCTCTCCCTCTACCGTTTCTACATGGCTGGCTGGTACAGCTGTCTTCAACTATTTACCATCTGCCACTGCCATGCCTACCTTCTGCCTTGGTTGAGCCCCTAGGCATACAGGAATCAGGGTGAAAAAAAAAACAATGAGAATTTAAGGAGGAACTGTTCCTTGCTCTTCTTTTTTAATCAACACACATTTGAGATTTTTTGAATAGCATAACTTTGAGGAGCAAAAGTATTACTTGTGTCTGTATTGACCTCAGTAAATATAAAGACAGTTCATATTGTGAACCTTGAGGACACTGAGATATAAATGAACTAGGACAAAGA
Source organism: Choloepus didactylus (assembly GCF_015220235.1). Classification (NCBI taxonomy): domain Eukaryota; kingdom Metazoa; phylum Chordata; class Mammalia; order Pilosa; family Megalonychidae; genus Choloepus; species Choloepus didactylus. Next base: position 119,149,428 of record NC_051312.1, on the reverse strand, counting down.
CTTTGTTTTATGTGGTCCTGGAACTTGCCTCCTCCCAGAGGACATATAATGACAAAAGGCAATTCATGAGGAATCCATTGTTCCAGAAATAGGAAAATGGAGTATATTCACAGGGAATAACAGATTTCAATCATCGTGCCATGAACACATCCAACCCTGGGAAGAAGATGGGGAAAGTAAAGTGGGGCAGTGATTAACTCTCTTTTCCTAATTTTGAAATGAACAAATTGACCCAAAAGCCTTGCACAACCACCTGAAACTGTGGTCCATAATGCCAACTAACTCACCATGATGTAGAATATTACCATTCTACCAGATGAACTTCAGGGAAAGTTGTCAACATTCCATTCTCAGACAACACAACAGGTAATGCTAAAACCTGACACCAATCAAAGGTTCATGGAGATTTATATTTAAAGAGCCTCTAAGAGCCAAAATACAGACTGAGGATAGTCAAATCCAGATGGCTGTGAAGGTTCATTTCTTCCCTCTTTCCAATAGCATAGCAAGAAGCTAGCAAGGGAAGATCTGATTAAGCTCCAACAGAATCATCTGAGACCAGAGACTGAGCTCCAGAAGGCAACCTCTCTGTACCAAAGTCACTTTTTTTTATTAGAAAGATTCTGTTGTGGCATAGGAGCCTAAGTATTCCCTGCCCTTGATCCCCATAAATATGTATAAGGCTTCAAAAGCAAAGCTCCTCCTACTAGAGTTGTTTTCACAATATATCCATCACTGCCAGGCCAAGCATAACTGTTTGTGGGATAATAGGAGACCAGGGAACAGTGCATACTTTGCTATTTCTCTGATGTGCCCCAATGATCCTAATTTCCTATTTAAACTTTGTAGTGCTGGAGATGTGTGTGGTATAAGTATGATATGCAATATGTATATATACGGGTATATGTGTATGTATGTGTATACACTTTCCATGGCACTCTCTTAAATTTTCTGGGCATCCCTTCCTAATCTTCAAAGTCTGGGTTAGATGCCTGCATAGAAAAGAATTAGCACAGCAGGCCTGAGACTGCTATCCTTGGAAAGGCCTACCTGCAAGGTTGTACTTTGGCTGGAATCTGGGAACTTGGATTTGGGGAGGATTGCCACAATTCCTAGAACTGTTAAGAGTGACTCACTATGACTAAACTGTTTGTACAATCTTGTTTATGCTGAACACCTGCTTTCCTCCTAGGAGTCTAGAATTTTGGTAACTGTTAGGCAGAGAGTGCCAACATAGCTATCTCCTGGCAAAAGTCCTGGGCACTGGGTTTCATTTAAAGAGTTTTGCTGGTAAACAACATTTCATACGTGTTGTCACAACACATTGGAGACGGAATTAATCACCTCCTATGTTACTCCACTGGGAAAGGACTCTTCGAAGCTTGTACCTAGTTTCTGCTTTGTTTTAACCTACGCACCTTTCCTTTGGCTGATTTTTCTTTGTATTCTTTTGCTACAATAGATCTTAGATAGGGTTATGACTATAAGCTGAGTCCTGTGAGTCCTGCTGGTGAAACATCAATCCTGGGGTTGGTCTTGGGGACCCCCAAGACAGTATCTCTTCTATGAAAGCACTTTATAAGTGACGGTTTACTATCTATTACTATTAGAGACTCTATAGAGAGTCTACTACTATTAGACTCTCATGATAGTATCATCACATCCTTAAAAAAGTTTCTATTGCTTTAGATTCAATGACCAGACAAAAATAAGTCAAAGTTGATAATGAAGTTAATTACTTTGAAAATTTTTTAAACAGTTACTCTTTGGAAACCATCAGATACATACCTTGAGCAACCAGATCTCTTCTCAATAATGGATAAAGAACAGGTTCTACACCATCCATTTCTTGTATAACAAGGGTTTTCCCAAAACGTACTGCCAACTCAAGAGCCATGATAAAGTTATTATCCTAAGAGAACAGAACACATATTAATTCCTTTATTATCTCAATATTTAAAAAAGTCTTTACATATAAGGAATAAAGATATTAACATGCATAATATGAATATTTAGAATTTTAAGGTTCTTGTTAATTAAATTATTCATGACTGATTTTCTAGTTATATGTACTTGGGAATGAATTATTTGATTGAATAATTTAGTTAAATAAATTATCAAAAAAAAAAACCTTCATAAACAGGCAAAAGAAAAATAAGGATTTTTATGTTAAAAATACAAAAAGGTTTTTTCAATCTTACAGTATAATTTCAAATTAATGCATAGATAAAATTTCAAATTCTATATGCAGTAAGCCACTCACCAAGAATTACTTTGGTTATACTAAAAAATCAAATATTTAATGGGGAAAAAGGCAACATGAAGTATAGTAAACTTTTCCAGGTGTGATAGGTCCAATCATTGTGAAAAGAACATTTAGATGCAATCTATAACCATGAGAGAATTATGAGATTTTCTAACTAGGGGGAAAGTAGTTTTAAACATCTCCCCAGAAAATGTGAGTATAGACCAGGTATTAGGTGATATTAGGAAACTATTAATTTTCTTAGGTGTGATGATATTGTGGTTACATAAGAGACTATCCATTATTTCCAGAGATACCTATTAGTATATTTAGGCATAAAATGCTATGACATTGCAAATTATTTTGAAAAGGCTCAGAAAAAAAAAAGCAAATATGGCTCTGACAGTATGTTAAAACTCTTATATCTAGGTAATGGGAGTATGGGTATTCATTGAATTAGTGTTTAAACTTTCTCATGTATTTAATTTTTCTTCACAGTAAAAAATTGGAAAACAAATAAACAAACAAAAATATCTCCTCAGGAATTAAATAGGGGTAAAAAACCAAGTAATATTTGGAATAATAATTACTAAGAATTCCTACTGCAAGACATACATGATATTAAAGTATTTTATCTAATTTGCAATGATTCTTCCCACAAATGAGACAGATAACAAAACCCTCATTTTACAAGTGAGAAGAGTTTTAAAAGTTTTAAAGAGGTAATTATTTAATCTCCTGAAGAGTATCTATGAAAATTAATCACACGTACCGCAAAAAACCCTAACCAAAACTAATTTCCTCAACAAAATAAAAACCTTATGGCTACAAACACTGCCCAAACATATCAATTCTTGGAACACATCAAAGATGCTTACTGTTAGTTATAGGAATAAGAATTAGAAGAGGCACTGAGAGAAACTAAAAGTACGCTAAAAGACCAGGAATATTTCCTGATTCTTCAAGCTAAGTTAGTAAACCTAACTTACTTCTACAACATCCTATACTTGAGTCATTAATCTCAGCTTTGTGTAAGTGCTTATTTAATTGTCTCTCTAACCTATTAAACTATCATCTCCATGAGGGCAGGAAGTGTTTCTATCACTATTAAATTCCCAATGCTTAGATCAATACCTAGCACATAAAAGAAACCAAATAAATATTCTTAATCCTTTTCAACAAATTAAAAAACTGAACCTAAGAGTTAACATTTCTTTCTCCAGGTCCCATACCATGTCAGTTATAAAGCTCAATCTTGAATCTGTTTTCTGATTACACACCCAGAGTTCTTTTCAATATAAGATGCCATTCCTAATTGGTATCTAAATTATAAGTAGTACATACCTGCTGGTTAATAACTTCCAAGCGTGAGTCTTTCAAATGCGTCTTTAACCATTCTGTAGCTTGAGAAGAAGGGTCTATAAGAAACGGACATACTCGACTCTGGGTGAAAACAAAAACAGGAAAGTGATGCTTTTTAAAATATTTTAAGCCTCCATTAAAATAAAAATAATTTCCTAAAAACTGTGACTCAATTACTAAATGAATTTTTCTCCCAGGCTTTGAAGACAGCAAATATTCAAACATAAAGAGGAAATAAATTAATAAATTTTACAGTGATCAGGAATTAATAATAGGTTATTAAATTCAACATTAAAGTGAGTATAGTCCTGATATACTACAAAATGACACAGAAATTTATATTAGCAATATACCAAGAAAGAACTCTGGCCCTATGTTGATGCCATTTGAGTCTCTTTTTTTGACTTTTACAATAAAGGTATTCCCTAACTTTATATATTTTTTGGTTGAATAAACCCTAGGTAGCTTACAGGAGAAGTATGAGCTAATCATAAAATATAATGCTGAAAAAATTAGCAATACAGTTGTTTATATTTCAAGACAGATTAACTCTTCTAAAAAAAAATGTATGCAATATTACAGAAGGATTGTCCAAAAGGAAAAAATTACATAAACTTTGAGATGCTGATCCCTTAGTGTATAACCTGACTGGTCTCTGGAACAATGTGTATCTCTGAGACACCTGAAACTCAGAGCTAGAACTTGGCAAATATGAATGTCAGCATTAGTGCATACAGCCACTGTTTAAAAAAAAAAAAAAAAAAAAAAAAAGCTGAAAAAGAGCCCAGACTTCAATTAGTGATATGAATGAAGCAGGTCTGGTTAAGACCAGGGCAAGCCAGGCCAAAGGGTAAAGGTCGAAACTGACTGTGTTTTAAAACTTCAACTTCCATATGAGACCAAGGGAAGAGATATCTATTTGGTACAGGATCTAAATTCTCTAAACGGTACAACTCTACAGTCAGTTTGTTCAAACACCACAATTGCATGGAACTTTGAATATGAAGTGAGATACGGTAGGTTAGTATAGGCTGGAGTGAAATAGTGACACATCCCAGAGTAATTTGGGCAGATAATAAAAAATATATTTACAGCCTCCCCCTCCCCAGCCCCGAGGATCTGGGGGAAGGTGCAGAAGTGTTGGACTTCCCCACCTGGACTGGTGTTGATGTTGTCACAAACATTGGGACTGGCAGTTTGATGTGCTGAGCCCTCGATCATGGGACATGCCCTTATGAAGCTCATTACTGCAAAGGAGAGGCTAAACTTGCATATAATTGTGCCTAAGAGTCTCCCCCTGAGAACCTCTTTGTTGCTCAGATGTGGCCCTCTCTCTCTCTAACTGAGCCACCTCGAGAGGTGAACTCACTGCCCTACTCCCTACATGGGACCCAATTCCCAGGGGTGTAAATTTCCCTGGCAATGCAGAATATGTCTCCCGGGGATGAATCTGGACCCGGCATCGCGAGACTGAGAGCATCTTCTTGACCAAAAGGGGGATGCAAAATGAGACGAAATAGTTTCAGTGGCTGAGAGATTCCAAATGGAGTCGAGAGGTCACTCTGGTTGGACATTCTTATGTACTATATAGATAACACCTCTTAGGTTTTAATGTATTGGAATAGCTAGAAGTAAATACCTGAAACTACCAAACTCCAACCCAGCAGTCTGGACTCCTGAAGACAATTTTATAATAATGTAGATTACAAGGGGTGACAGTGTGATTGTGAAGACCCTGTGGATCACGCCCCCTTTATCTAGTGTATGGATGAGTAGAAAAATGGGGATAAAAACTAAAGGACGAATGGGGTGGGACGGGGGGGATGATTTTGGTGTTCTTTTTTCACTTTTATTTTTTATTCTTGTCCTGGTTCTTTCTGATGTAAGGAAAATGTTCAGAGATAGATTGTGGTGATGAACACATAACTATGTTATCATACTGTGGAAAGTAGATTGTATACCACGGATGATTGTATGGTGTGTGAATGTATTTCAATAAAACTGAATTTAATTAAAAAAAAACTTCATTAAAGCACCAGCTATTCAACAGACCAAAAAAAAAAAAAAAAAAAAAAAAAAAAAAAAAAAAAACCAAAAAATGTATGCAATATTACAGAAGGATTGTCCAAAAGGAAAAAATTACATAGATTAAGGTCTAACGAGCTAGGAACTAAATTCATTATAGAATGTCCTGCATTAATTAAACTCTAAAACAGAGAAACAGTGACCAATGAGAATGCCCTATAAATATATAATGCCACTTAGCAGATGAAAGGAATCCAATTCTGTATATATAGGATAAATTTAAAAGTCAACTAATAATCACTGCTGTCTAGTAAATCAGATTTAAATAACAATGATTGACCTAGCTTTCCTTAAATTTTCAGCATTAATTGAAATATATAATGAAATTGTGTGCTAGAAGGGTAATATGACACACAAAAGTCAGAATGAAGACACAGAACTGGGGTATAGCTAAAGAACACATATGCTATCTCAAAGGCATACCAAGGGGGAGGGAGAGGATGGGGACCACCTACTCCACAGACGAATAGGATTTTATTACTGTCATTGTTTCAAATTGTCAACACATGGTGATAATAAAATGCTGACTGACTTTAAATCAGCTTTATCAGGTTTTGAAGTTCTCTACAGATAATGCACTCCATTTTTGTTGCACCCAGGCTGGACTACACCTATCACCCCTATCCCCACGTTACATCACTGTATGATCTTTACCCAGCTTCCATTCCTGGAGGCTTCACTTACTGTCCTACTGTTAGATCTAATTTTATGCTAGCATTCTATAGAAAACATTTTGCAAGTCTACTAGATTTTCCCTAACCACAAAAATAACTATTTTAAAATTTAAAAAAAAGTTCTTACCCATGATTTCAAACCAATGATCTGATGCAGTTAAAAAGAAAAAAGAAAGAAAAAAGAAGGTAATGTTTCAAAGCATCATGTTTTCTGCATAGAAAATAAGCTTAAGAATTTCAGAGTACTTACAAGTTTGTATTCATCTTATTTTTAGTTCTCCAGAGAGATTTGGGCAAGTAGATCTCTGTACTTTGTAGCTCTGCATTCATGATTATATGTAATTAAACTCTACATTTAACTAATAGACTTAAAAAATGTTGATTTTTCATTCATTCATTCATCTACCATATGTTGTATAACTAGTAAGGTAAGACATAGTGTGAGGGATACAGAAATTAGTAAGATACATTTCCTTACCCTCAATGACTTCACATCTAATAAAGCAGCAAAAATGAGAATTCCATAAATCAAGGAATATACAAGGTGCTATAAGAAGATCATAGGGGTTGAGAAAAACTTATTAAGAAGCAATTTCAGTCAAACTAAGTCATGAAAGAAGAACTGGACTTAGCCAGACAAAGAAGTAGAAAATGCATTTCAGGCAAAGACAACAGTATGATGAAAAGAGGAATAAAACAGCTTGAAGTATTTGAAAAAAGTACCAATAGCCTAGTATAGTTGGAGTGAAAAGCGTGAGTAAAGATGAAGCATATAAAATGGTAGTAGTAAGCAGGAGTCTGATCATAAAGAGCTTTTTATGCTATATGTAAGGACAATGAAATTTTTATACTACATAAATGAGAAGCCTTGGAAGTATATGAATTAAAGGAATATCATGATCAGATTAGCATTTTAGAAAGATTCAACAGCAGTAGAGGAAGAGTCACTGAGGGCAAGGGACCAGCCAGTATAATAATGTATTTATCTGGTGCAAAATGATGAAGGCCTACATGAGGCTAACAGTAGTGGAGATGGTTAGAACAGGATGAATTCATAAGACTTTAGAGAAATAGATTTTGACAAGACTTGGTGAACAACTATGCATGAAAATTAAACAGACATAGTGAGAATGACTCAATTTGCAGTTTCCATTACTAGGTCAAAATTGTGACATCTCCAGTCATAGGAAATAAAAGAAAAGCAGGTTATAGGGAGTAGGGGAGAAAGAGAAATGGTTATTATAGTAGAAAGCTACATTTGCCTGCCCTGCATCCTCAACTCACTGGATATCTGATGAGGTTATCATCACCTACCACTGTACCAAGGGGGTGAGCAAGCGACTCAAGCTAAATAATCAGAATCCTTCTGGGGGGTTTACATAAATGCTGGGAGACAGGACACATCTTTAGTCTGGGAACATAAATTTCAGTAACGGAAAGCCTGGAGTCACCAATAGTTAACACCATTTGGAGAGAACTTCATTGAGAGTATATCTATCTCTTAAGATGGAGAGAGATCCTGGTAGCATCATTTGAATAGCATCCCAGTTACTTAAACAAATAAATTATTTTTTTTTGCTTAAATGTTCTGTCATTTGCAACTGAATGATTCTTGACAAAAAAATATAAATAATGATGAATTCATTTAAAGTCAGATTGAGTTTGAACTGCCAGAAACGCTCCAGATAAAAGTATCCTACATACAGGTCAAATGCTAGAGGTACACAATATCTACTTTAATTTTTCTTAACTTGGAAGAAAAAAAAAAGATTGGGCAGGGGATATTTTTGAAACAGATGATTTTTAAAACATTTAGCAGAGTCTCTATAATTTTATTTCTATTTTTATTACCTCAGTGGAATAAAAGCAAAAACATTTTATAAATAAAACAAAAGCCTATCTCTTGGTTAGCTAAGGAGATTTATAGTAACAGTATAAAATAAATAGGATAAGCACATGCAAACACATACATAGACACACAGATACACACACACACACACACACATATATCTATACAAGACAGCTTTAGAGCACAGAATGGAACTAGACTGCCTGAGTTTGAATCCTGGCTGTAAAAGTTGACAGCAATTTGACCTTGGGAAAGTAAGTAATCCTTCTGTACCTCAATTTCCTTATCTATAAAAGGGTTTAAAAATGTATTGACTTGATAGGGTTGATTTGAGACTTAAATGAGTTAAGTGGTTAGGTGCTTTACATATATTAACTCAAATAGTAATATGTGTACATAGTAAGTACCACATAAGGGTTCATTATTATTAATTATTATTATTATTATTATTATTATTATTATTATTATTAGGAGTTTATTTAAAGAATTTTACCCACAGGATTTACCTTTATAATTTTACATTCTTTAGCTATTATCAAATTAGTTTGCATTTCCTGAATATACACTAAATGGAATAAAGAAAAAAAGGATCTCAGAAATTCTGAGTGGTTAAAAGAACCAATTTGACATTGAACTACCCATAAACAATTTAAAAACAAATATCTAATATATGTTTACAAAAGAAAAACTTACAAAGTCTGTGAAATTTAAATTAATCATCTTTTCCATGTCTGTTCTAGATGCTTTTCACTCATACCTTACCCATAGTTTCTAATTGCTTTATATTATCTATTATCCTCTGAGTCCCTTAATATTAGACATACCATATTACTTATTGTACAAACCAGGGTACTTTTGAGAGTGAAAGAACTTTTAATAATTACATGGGAAAAACAGGTATCAACCATAACCCAGGAAATCTACAACATATGCTTACTCTGGCCAACTTTTTCCCCTACTCCTCAGGACAAAAAAATGAGCTCTCTGCTAAGGTAATAAAATCAATTCTTGTTACAAAGTCAATGGTAGATAATGATTTAATTATATCTTCTCCCAGACAATATATGCATTTCAAGAGTTAGCATAACCCAAATATGAGAATTTCAAGCATCTTTCTAAGACCAACAAAGGAATGAATTTTGGACATGAGAGTTTTTTCTTAGCACCAAAAAATTATTGAATAACTATAGGCATCTGGAAAGCATACACTGAAAGGCAGGATCTCAGAAAAGCCTTAGTATAGCCAATGAGGTGGTGTAATAAATCTCTAAAACAGAAATACATCTTATTTACCATATCTAACCACCTTTCCTGAAGAAAGACTTGCCAGAAGCCCAGACTAAAGTTTGCTTTAATTCTCCTTACAGATATAATTTCAGACATATCATATGGTAATATTAATGACTGGATTCATAACATGCTACTTTCAGGTGCTAATCACACCTTAACTACTACAAGTTATTCTAAATATAGACTACCTTAGAATTGAGATAGTCGTGACCATAATGGCAAATTCATTTCAACAAAATAAGTAACTACCCTAACAAGTTTTTCCAAATGGTTTTTCTTTTTGTCATATATATATATATGCACCTACTTATCCGCAGGAAATTTGGCAATACTAAATAAAAAAAAATGATTATTATTAAAATTCATTTAATAGTCCATTTACCATGTTTATAAGGAAAGACCATTCAGAATACAAAAGCAGATATTTTCAATTAATGTCATTGATAAACATAAAAATTATTCTAATAAATATATTTTTTCTATAGGCTTGCCACCCTTATTTCTTATGGAATGAAAAAAGAATTTACAAAGTGTTATTTTTAAAATCTGCAAATGATAGTTTCCTTAAGTTACTGAAACAGGAAGAGAGGTGATTACAAAATCTTGGGAAAGAAACAAATACGATAAAAGCATATAGTCAGAGTTCTAGATTCATGTTCCAGTGTGAAAAATGATGATGAAGAATGTCTGAAAAATCAATTAAAGAACAGGCCAAATCAAAATAGAAGACGGCAAAAATATTCAACCTGTGTTCAACAACTTCTTCGCTACTGATAAGACACCAACATTATGAGCCAAAGTACAGTCAGCTATCAATAATAAACACAAAACTTATCTCATCTTCACTTTGTATTCTTTTTTTTCTTTTGCAAGACATAAAATGTATAAAGGCTTACTATACACATCTAAAAAAGAGCTACAAACCCTGGTGTCATATACTCCAGATGAAAGAACTATGCTACCAAATGAATTGGCTACTCCTGAAATATTTCTATTACTATTAGGAAGTCCACTTTAGAATATATTGCCCTCATGAAAATAATGCCACTTTAATTTTCACCTGTATATTAAGATAAAAATAAATTATACTAAAAATTATAGATTCACTAGTTGAAATTTTCATTTGAAAAGTATTTTCACTTTCATGTAATTAAGAAAAGTGTAACTGAAAATCAAGGAATTTGAAGAAAGCATTTCCTACAGCAAGCTTCAAAAGAAAATATCTCTAATGAGAAAATTTAAATTGATTAATTACCTGTAAGATAACAAGAGCATTTTCTATGGAAAGGTCATCTGATGGTAAGCCTTCACTTTTCCAAATTAACTGCTCACTTTCAGTACAAAGAAATCTCCTCAGATCAAATTCTGAAAAGGTAAAGACATTACTAATACTTCATTACAATGTTCTTGTACTGGACAAAGGGAAGGAAATAAAAATATTTGAAAATTCTGAAATAAAAGTCCTATGAAATCCATTCTTCCACATTTAGCACCAGAAGCCAAGGGAAAAAAAGGTATCAAAAAAAAGTTCAAAAGAATGGAACCCAATAACATCATGTTTCTTCTACTGAGTGAACATTTCATAACTATAATATCCTAAGGAATTTTGGAGTTCTGACATCTAACCTAATGCATGAAATAACTGTAAAAATAAAAGTAATAAAAAGTTTAACTGTATTCATGCAATAGCAAACAAAATTCAGTGGTATCAGTTTTACAGGGTGATTTTAGAAATAAAGGAATCGTAAGAGCAAAACAATTCCTAGAACATTTGTAGAATTGGGCAAATATGAAATAGCTTAACTTAGAGAAAAATTTCCTCATTTAAAAAAATTAAGAGACCAAAAGGTACACTTAATTTCATGTAATTCATGAAATTACAAATTCTTGAATAACTAAATACAAACTTTCAAGGCCAGCTGACTTGGTCCATTCTTCCAAACAGGTTTTTCTCAAACCCTCAGGAGCAGCAGAAAGATATGTAATAAATGCAGCAGCTAGTTGAGCTCTTTTAGGAAGAGTAGCCAATTCCTCTGTAATCTCTGCAACCTAACAAAGAAAAAGAAGGTATGCATGAATACATTCTAAGAAAAAAAACGGACAACTTCATAAATTGGAGTTTTGACTGTGGGGGTAAAAAAACTTATTGAACCTCAGACCCTACCGTGATAAACAAAATGTATGAAATCAAGATATTTTGTAGAAACAGATCTATTTTTGGTCATAAGAATTCCTAACGATTCTAAAGAAAGCCAACCTTTCTGTCACCCCAATAACAGTTTAGTTTTGTGAATTTGCATCACTCTATAAAACACAGTTAACAGACAGAGAGGGTATCAGCAAAGGCACACAACAAAGAAAAAGCATGGATACTCTATTAGAGAAAAGTTCAGTGTAACTAATGCACATTGAGCAGAAAGAATAGAAATACAGAGGTGGAATGAAAAGAGATAGGTAGAGCTGATTGAAGACAGATTGTGAAGTTTTACATGCCATGAACAGGAGCTTCTAATTTTGACCCCTGGCACTAATGAGCTACTGAACTGTTTAAGCAGGACAGTGGGTGATGAAATGAGACCAGGTTTTAGAAGGATTATTCAGCCAGCAAATGAAGGATGGACCAAGGAAAGGGAGAGAGAGAGGGAGACAAGTTAGGAAAATCCAAGTGAGAAAAGGAAAAGGATTGCTATTAAGGATAAGAAGACATATATGAGAGATATTTGCGAATGGATATAAGTAAAAAGGAAGACTCCAGGACTACCCCTACATTTTTAGTTTTGATGCCTAGAAGAAAGATGCCTTAAGTGAGTTAGGAATTAAAGGAGATTTGGGAAGAGAATAAATTAATTTAGACATGTTGGGTTTGAGTTCCTAAAAGAAAACTAAATGTAAATATCTAAAGTGTAGTTGGAAATATGAATTTAAAACTCAGTGTTCTAGAAATACAGCTCTTATCATCATGGTATAGGTGATACTCATTAGAATGGATGAGATAACCCTGGAATAGTTGCAAAGAAAAGAACTGAGGATGGGAATATTAAAGAAAGACAGTCAATATTTATTGGGTGGTCTAGACAACAGTTAATAATAAATAGCCAAAAGGGTCAAATCCTAAGATCACTGTCCCAGTGAAGGCAAGTACAAATAATTTCTAGTGAATACTGAATTTCCCATCAACTAATTTTGTTTCCCTTTTCTCTCAATAACATAGATAACTTAATAATAATAATAGTAATAATAATAATAATAATAGGTTGAATTGCTTAAAACCCATTCCTATACTTTGCCTAAAGATGAATTCACATAATGGCCATTTATATCTAAATCACTTATCTTGAGCCAGATGAATGTTGAAGGCTATCTTCTCTCCTTTCATTTTTAAAAAGTACATTTTACTATAGATTCCCTGTGTTTCAAAAGAAGATGCTTCATGATTTCTCTCTCAAACAAACCTGTGCATTCCATCTCTTGTGTTCTCTATCAAGCTGATTAATTAAGACTTCTGCAGCTTTTATTGTTTCTTGGGCTTTGCTTACTTCAGCTTCAAGTTTGGCAGCTTCTGAAGTCCTGCTCTGAAATCTATGAAAATATTAAAATTTGAATGAAAGCAAAAAGGATTTAAGAAAAGATTTAATGAAATTATCCCTAGGTTGTAAAGTGAATTTTTATATGAGAATTTAATTAACTAATGATAATACTGTATTTGTGTACAAAACATCCTTGAAAGAACAGACACATATAACAATGGCATATAGTTAGTTTAGCATTCTGTAACTCAAAAAATCTGACAGGGACCCCATGAAGCAATTTCTCAACATGGCATTCAAGGCCTTATCATAAGACTGATCCAATCTACCTTTTTAGTTTTATTTCATTCTATTTCAATTCCATAAAACTATGTCAACATTAAAAGACTTTTATATTCACAAAAAATTCCCTATCCCTATCTCCTGTTCCCTTCTTCTGGATGTTACCTTTGCCTAGAATGTTTTCCAACCCCTCCCTTATCCTTATCTTAACTCTCACTCCAACCCCCTCAAACACCTACATACCAAAACTATAAATAAAATTTTGAAACACACCTCAAATCTCCAGTCCATTATATATACATAGAATGTCTATGCCCATTCACCAGTTTGTTTACAATTCTTTAAAATTATTTTTGCCTGAAAAACACTTGTATATTTTATTAAATATAATAATATTATTCTATATAATTACTTATTCCTTCAATAAATATGTAATAAAATGTCTACAATATGCCCAGGATTGTGCCTAGCATGATTTAAAAAAAGGAGGGAGGGGGGGTAGGAAGCATGTCATTTAAATTTCAGAACAAGAGGTCAAAATAAGTATTATAATTCTCATTTTACAGATATAGAAACTTAGTGCAAAATGTCTCATCAACAATCAAGAGGATCTGATTTTCATATATAGGTGTGTCTGCCATTGAATTCCATGAATTTTACAGTATATGTCATTGTTTCTCTAAGTGGCCTCTTCCTCTCCTAAATATAAGACTCTAGGACTGTACTGTATAATATGGTAGCCCCTGGCCACATGTGACTACTTAAAATTAAATTAATTACAATTAAATAAAATTAAAAATTTAATTCCTCAGGAATATTAGCTACATTTCCAGTGCTCAGTAGCCACATACAGCTTGGGGCTACACTATTGGACAGTGCAGATTATAAAACATTTCTATCATTGCATGAAATTCGATTGAACAGTACTGCTCTAGAACTTGGAAACAGAGACTACATCATTATTCACTTCAACAATTCCAACTACACCTTATACATGGTTTTGCAATAAATATGTGATGAATTAAGTTATGTCTTGCATGTCCTATACAAGCTGTATTAAAAATGGCAAACACCTCCTTAATTATGTCAAATTTAAATTTAAAAATTGATAGATCATAATTATTTACCCTTGTTCCTTATTGACATACAATGAAACAAAACTGTCACTCACAATCTGGAATCAATTAATTTCAAATTAAATGTTAATTAAGGACCATGATACGAAAAAGAATGTTGATCAGCTTTAATTCATTCTTGACAATAGTTCTATAACAGAAAATGCTGTTCTATTTCACTTAAAATTGAAAGTTAATTCCAAAGGTTTTTCTAATGATCCTTCCAAAATATGGGTAGTAGGGTATGGTAGTTAAGAACAAGAACTTTACGGAATTAAACAAATCTAGGATCTAATACTGGTTGATAGTTACTCAACAAATATTTGGGAATTACCTAAATATAAAGTACTGATTGTGATAGAGAGAATACATTACATTCTCTGATTATACCTGGAAGAAAATGATGTGATTCTTACCTGTATTTCTAACATAAATATTGTTTAGGAAAATTGAAAACACTGGGCTTCTGAGTCTATGGTCTTTTTTTAGGGTTTGCTTTTTTCTTTATAAATGTATGGAAAAATCTAATAAATGTTTCTTTAACATAGGGACAAAATTTTTGCACAAACAATTACTTTGTCTTTCCTCAAAAAAGAAAGGAAACATGGCAAGCTAGTTCTGTCACTTGAAAAGAATCGGTCTCGTAAAAATGAAAGCAAACTATGACCTATACTATAAACTATGACCTATACTATACTTAATCACATATTCTCCAGCTTTCCAACCTTTTTAAAGGAAAATGTTTCCATATCTATAATAATTCCAAGACCAATATTTTCTAGACTATAGAAAATAGTAATCACAGGGATTCAGAGGTACATAAAGGGCTTTAATATTAATCATATTCATAAATAATCCATTAAAAGGCTATAAAATTAATTATAACTTTGAAAACAATATATGCATGAAATCTAAAAGCTTAAAGTTGAAATAAGAAAGAAATGGAAGTGCCAAATGAAAAATTCTCATCCTAAACTCATTATATTCCATTCCTCTTGCACATTTTTCCCACCAACACTTTGGAATATATATGGTGATAGCTACACAAAAGCTATTAAAAGGCTTTTTTCTTATCAAAAAAAATTTTTTAAAGGCGTGCCTTCTATATTTTTTTATACTCCTTCCCTATTTTAAAGTAATAGACCCAAAAAGGAGTGAAAACACTGATTGTATCTAAGATTTTCAAAGTAAAAAACCATCTGAGGTATATGTTTTCAAATACATAAAATACATTTTAAAACTTAACTTACTTCTCTTTGAGTTCTGATACTTTTTGACCAACAGAGTTAAGAAGCTCCTCTAGTTTTCTTTTCCTGTCTTCAGTTTTCTTCAAATTCCTAAAATAAAACTCATTTTTATAAGTCACTATTTCAGACATTAACAATAAAGCAGCAGCAGCACCTTAAACTATAATCTTGCAGTATATAAATCACACTGAAAACGCTCAGTAATTCACTATTTACAATAACTGCTTAAATTTTGATTCAAAAGCAATGTTAAAATCAAAAGTGTATCCTTTGACCACCTGAGGGAGGAGGGGCAAAATGGCAGCATAGAGAGGAGTGGAATTTAGTCATTCCCCTGGAACAACTACTAAACAACAAGGAACAACTAGTAAATAATCTGGAATAACTGCTGGGGGACAACCATGACTGTCGACACATCATATACCAACCTGGATTGGGAGGAATGCCTGAGACTGCAGCACAGAATCTGTAAATAAAAACCATGGAACCGCGCCACGAGCCCCCTCCTCCCACAGCAAGCTTTCCTGCAAAACCTCATTGTGGTAGAGAGC
Organism: Choloepus didactylus; assembly: GCF_015220235.1. NCBI lineage: Eukaryota > Metazoa > Chordata > Mammalia > Pilosa > Megalonychidae > Choloepus > Choloepus didactylus. Next base: position 119,133,201 of record NC_051312.1, on the reverse strand, counting down.
AAGCAGCACTCTCCTAGCAAGCAAATATAGCTCAGCTGAGCTCCAACTGGGGTTGTAACTAACAAATGTAGACTGCTGAATACAAGCTATAAACCCACAACAAGCAGACAGAGGTTCTTAGTGAACCAGAAGATTCATCTGTACTGGGAGGGGGAGCCCAGAAGACCAGGTGTTACCTCTGGCCTACGAGTGAAACTGGGGGGCCATGTACTGGCTCCAAAAGAGGGATTTCTGTCCCTTTTTCTCTCTCTCAACATGAGGGGCTCAGAAGAGAGAGTTGCAGCCATTTTCAGTTCGCAGAGCTCTGACCCAGACACGGGTGGAGATAACAGAGTCAGAGAGACTATTCAAATGCAAATAATAAATTCCTAGGGCGTGTATCATCCCTGAGAGTAAGGAGGTGGGGGCCCAGCTTTCCCTTCAGAACCAGACTCGAGCCTGGGGGAAAACAATCAAAAGAGAAACTAAGGAGGCCACACCTCCTTACAGCAGTTGGGAGCGACAGGCTGACAGGCACCACCTGCTGGTCAGGTTAGGAAAAGCAAAGCAAATGGAAACCTCACAGAAAAGTCTGTCATTCCTCTAAGATACACCCTGAATATAACCCCATTCTGAGACCTGAACCTGTTATGGTCTGGGAAAATATGACTGGGGTAACCAAGGAAACCAGATGCCTAGACAACAGAAAACTACAATCTGTACCAGGAAAAACAAAGCATGGCCCAGGCAAAGAAACAAACTTACACCTCAAATTAGAGTTGAGATACTGTTTCACTTTTTTTTTTAATTTTTATTTTGAAATAAATTCAAACTTACAGGAATAGTTGCAAAAATAATACAAACCCCATACACAGAACTCCAGCATACTCCAACCCCCTTCCACCGATACACCGATCTACCAACTTTAATATTTTGTCACTTTACCATGTCTTTCTTTCCCTCTCTCTCTTCCTCCCTATCAACCATCATCTATTGCTCTGTCTTCTGAACATATGAGAGCAAGTTGCACACATCCTTGAACAAATAATATAATTCACATATACATTTCCTATGAACAACACTATTCATTTATGTAATCACATTAAGCATAGTTAAGAAGTTCAAGAAATTTAACATTGATATAAACCTTACATTCTATATTTCATTTTTTTCTTATGTCCCAATTGTGTCCTTTTGAGCCTTTTCTCCTCTATTCTTAGATCTCATCCAGGATCATTTATGGCATTTAATTGTCATTATCTATTTAGACTGTCTTTTTTTTCAATTGTGGAAACATATATACAGCATAAATCTTCCCATTCCAACCCCTCCCAAGCATTCCATTTAGTGGGATTAATCACATTCACAATGTTGCAATGCCATCACCTTCCCACCATCCATTACTAGAAATTTCCCTTCACCCCAAACAGAAACCCTACACTCTTTTCTTATTAACTCCCCATTACCCCTTCCCCCACTTCTCGTAACCCATACTCTACTTTTCATCTCTATGATCCTATTCTCTGATACTTTCTTTGTGTTTACCATGGGGATTAAATTTAACATCTTAAGTCTATAACAATCTTGTTTTCTTTGATACCAACTTAACTTCAACAGAACACATAAACTATGTTCCTATACTCCTCCATTCCCCCACCTTTATGTAGTTCTTGTCAAAAATTACATATTTTACATTGAGTCCAAAACCACTGATTTACCATTACACTTTATGTATTTTAGATCCTGTAGGAAGTAAATAATGGAGTTACAAATCAAAAATACAGTAGTATTGGTATTTATATTTACCATGTGATCTTTATTGGAAATCTTCATTTTGTCATGTGGTTTCAGTCAATTGTGTAGTGTCCCTTCCTATCAGCCTGCACAACTCCCTTTAGCATTTCTTATAGAACTGATCTACTGGTGATGAAGTCCCTCAGCTTTTGATTATCTGGGAATGTTTTCATCTCCCCCTCATTTTTAACCTCCAGGTGTTTGTAAATTTTCTAAGTGTCTGATGGTTATTGACTTCTATTTGTATTCCATTGTGGTCAGAGAATGTGCTTTGAATAATTTCAATTTTTTTAAACTTATTGAGGCTTGTTTTACGTCCCAGCCTATGGTCTATTCTGGAGAAAGTTCTGTGATCACTAGAGAAGAATGTGTATCTTGGTGATTTGGGATGTAATGTTCTCCATATGTCTGTTAAATTTCTCTATATCTCTCTCCTTTCTTTGTTTCTCTGTAGGTAGGGCTCCCTTTAGTATCTGAAGTAGGGCAGGTCTTTTATTCGCAAAATCTCTCAGCATTTGTTTGTGAAAAAATTTAAGCTCTCCCTCAAATTTGAAGGACAGTTTTGCTGGATGAAGTATTCTTGGTTGGAAATTTTTCTCTCTCAGAATTTTAAGTATGTCATGCCACTGCCTTCTCGCCTCCATGGTGGCCTCTGAGTAGTCACTACTTAGTCATATGTTGTTTCCTTTGTATGTGGTGAATTTCTTTTCTCTTGCTGCTTTCAGAACTTGCTCCTTCTCTACAGTATTTGAGAGTCTGATCAGAATATGTCTTGGAGTGGGTTTATTTGGATTTATTCTATTGGAGATCGCTGGGCATTCATGTTTTCTGTGTTTATATTGTGTAGAAGGTTTGGGAAGTTTTCCCCAACAATTTCTTTGAATGCTCTTTCTAGACCTTTACCCTTCTCTTCCCCTTCTGGGACACCAATGAGTCTTATATTTGGACGTTTCATTTTATCTATCATATCCCTGAGATCCATTTCGATTTTTTCGATTTTTTCCCCATACTTTCTTTTGTTCTTTCATTTTCCATTCTGTGGTTCTCGAGGTCACTGAGTCATTGTTCAGCTTCCTCTAGTCCTGTACTATGAGTATCCAGAATCTTTTTCATTTGGTCAACAGTTTCTTTTATTTCCACAAGGTCATCTATTTTATTTGTTTACTCTATCAATTTCTTCTTTATGCTCTTCTAGGGTCTTCTTCATGTCCTTTATATCTTGTGCCATGCTTTCATTGTTTGTCTTTAGTTCTCTGCTTAATTGCTCCAAGTACTGTGTCTCCTCTGATCTTTTGATTTGGGTGTTTGGGTTTGGTTATCCATATCATCTGGTTTTTTCATACACTTTAAAATTTTCTGTTGTTTCTGGGCTCTTGGCATTTGCTTTACTTGACAGGGTTCTTTTAGGATATGAAGGATTATTCGGACACCAATCTCTAATTTGTCAGATCTACAGCTTGGTGGCGTACACTTTCACTAACTAACCAGCAGATGGCATGCGTGAGTCACCTATTCCCTTCAAGTCAGTTCTCCCCAGCTTTGTCTTTGTGGTGTGTGGGGGTCTGGTTCTTGTGGGGTCCAATTGGTGCACCAAGTTTGGGTGTGTTGTTGGTACTGTTCACCCTGAATGTGGGGCGTGTGTCTGAGCAGTTACGGAGGCAGGGCAGCTTTAATAATCAAATCTCCCAGGTGTTCCTGGAAATTTAAGGCTATTGCAAGAGTCTAAACCTTCATTTCAGTCTCGCCACAGATTATCTCTGCTGCTGACCCACAAGTCCTTGGTATTGGCATAGGGTCCCTGGGATTTCTGGGTGGGTTCCTCTACCCAGCCATGCCCTTCTAGGGCCTCTGCTGAGGGAAGGCTGTGCTACGCCACAAGTGCATGCCATCCCTCAAGGGAAGCCCTGGGACACCGGGCTGTGAAGGGGCATTCCCAGCCTGTTGTAAAGATGGCTGAATGGGGCATGTTAATTTCCCCCTTTTTGCTCAGCTCCGTCTTCCCAGCTCTGGGACAATTAGCTGTGGGTGCACGAAAGACTATTGTCCACACCCGATATTGTGGAGTGTGCGCGGTGTTGCCAGAAACACTTCCTGTCACACTGGATCCCTTGGCACAGCTCTGGGCTGTGGCTCTGGCGCTGGGCAGGAGCATTCCCAACCTGCCAGGAAGATGGCTGCAAGGGGCGTGGTTTTTTCCCCTTTAAGCTCACCTCTGCCCTTCTCACTCTGAGACAACTAGCAGTGGGTGCACGAAAGGCTATCTTCCATGCCAGATATTGAGGCATTTGCACAGCCCTTTCCTGTCACACTTCACTGTGTGGTTCTCACTGCAGGATCTGCAGCCACTTTTGGGTTTTTTTAAAAAAAGAACTAGTCCACCTCCAAATGCCAACCCATGGTTTCCCCACACCGCAGCATGGCTGTCGGACATTCAGCAGGCTCGCTCACTCATTTCAGAACGCAGACTCCTGGCTTCACTAATTGCACAGTCCCTGTGGTTTTAGCAGACCTTGTCCAGCTGGTGCATCACTGAGACCTTGTCCAGCTGGTGCATCACTGGAACTGGTATTCTGGGTCACTTTCTGACCTCTATCTAGTATTTTTCACGGAGGTGTTTTTTGCCCTGTCTCTCCTAGCCACCATCTTAGGTTCTTCCTGTTTCACTTTAATGAAACAAACTAGTAAAGATTTTCAAAGAGATATGCTAAATAAAATCAAAACCAAATCAATGAGGTCAGGGAAGATATAACAAAAGAGATGAAGGCTATAAAGAAAACACTGGGTGAACATAAGCTATAAATCAAAAGTTTGAAAAAGCAACTGGCAGAATCTATGGAAATGAAAGACACAATACAAGAGATGAAAAACACAATGGAGACATACAACAGCAGATTTCAAGAGGCACAAGAAAACACTCAGGAACTGGAGAACAAGACAACTGAAATCCTACACACAAAAGAAAAGAGGGAAAAGAATGGAAAAACATCAGCAACGTCTCAGGGAATTGAATGACAACATGAAACATACGAATATATGCATCATGGGTGTCCCAGAAGGAGAAGAGAAGGGAAAGGGGGCAGAAGCAATAATAGAGGAAATAATCAATGAAAATTTCCCATCTCTTATTAAAGACACAAAATTACAGATCCAAGAAGCGCAGTGTACCCCAAACAGAATAGATTTGAATAGGCCTACACCAAGACATTTAATAATCAGATTATCAAATGTCAAAGACAAAGAGAGAATCCTGAAAGCAGCAAGAGAAAAGCAACCCATCACAAACAAATGAAGCTTGATAAGAGCATGTGTGGATTTCTCAGTAGAAACCACGGAGGCAAGAAGGAAGTGGTGAGATAAATTTAAGATACTGAAAGAGAAAAACCACCAACCAAGAATCCTATATCCAGCAAAATTGTCCTTCAAATATGAGGGAGAATTTAAAATATTCTCTGACAAACAGACAATGAGAGAATTTGTAAACAAGATACCTGCTCTACAGGAAATACTAAAGGAAGCACTACAGACAGATAGGAAAAGACAGGAGTGAGAGGTTTGGAACACAATTTTGGGTGACGGTAGCACAGCAATGTAAGTACACTGAACAAAGATGACTATGAGTATGGCTGAAAGAGGAAGGTTAGGAGCATGTGGGACACCAGAAGGAAAGAAGAAAGATAAAGACTGGGACTGCATAACTCAGTGAAACATAGAGTGCTCAAAAATTGTGATAAAATGTACAAATATGTTTTACATAAGGGAAAACAAATGAATGTCAACCTTGCAAAGTGTTAAAAATAGGGTGGTATTGGGGAAAAAACACAATCAATGCAAACTAGAGACTATAATTAATAGAAACTTTGTATTATACTTCCTTTAGTGTTTTTTGTTGTTGTTGTTGTTGTTCTTTACTCAAGTAGTCTTTATTTTCCAATCGGACATTCCTAACAAAATGCCAGGCAGATGGAGTTTAACAGAATCCACTACAGAAAGGGAAACAGATCCCCCCACCCCAAACACCCTGGCCAGAATCCCCACCCCAAGCCCCAAAACAGGCCCCAGCTGAACCTCACAGCAGCTCCAAATCCCACCTGCCTTTAGTGACTCAGACTGGGCAATATACCAAAGCTAAATGCCTATAAGAGTGGGGTATAAGGGAGGGGTATGGGACTCTTGGCATTGGTGACGTTGTTGACTCTTTTATTCTACTTCAGTTTAATTTTATCTTTTGTTTTTTCTTTTTTTTTAAATAATTTCAAAGTTATAGGAACAGCTGCAAAAACAAAACTAACCCCATACACAGAACTCCATCACACCCGGACCCCCCTCCCCCGATAGCCCAATCCACCAACTTTAACATGCTGTCACATCGCTATTCTTTCCCTCCCTCCCTCCCTCCCTATCATCCATCATCTGTTGCTCTGTCTTCTGAACATATGACAGCTAGCTGCACACATCCTTGAACAAACACTATAATTCACATATACACTTCCCATGAACAAGAACATTCTTTTATGCAATCCCATTAACACAGCTAAGAAGTACAAGAGATTCAACAATGATACAAAGCTTACATTCTGTATTTTCTTTTCCTTATGTCTCAATTGTGTCCCTTTGAGCCTCCTGTCCTCCATCCTCCAATCCCATCCAGGTTCATCCTTGGCATTCAATTGTCATCTAGTTAGACTGTTTGTTTGTTTTTTTTCAATTGTGGAAACATACATAGAGCCTAAATCTTCCCATTCCACCCCCTCATTAGCCTTCCATTAGTGGGATTAATCAACTTTAGAATGTTGTAATGCTCTTTCCCACCATCCATTACTAGAAATTTCCCTTCACCTCAAACAGCAACCTTACACTCATTTCGTAACTTCCCATTGCCCCTTCCGCCATTTCTCTTAACCCATACTCTACTTTTCATCTCTATGGTCATATTCTCTGATAGTTTCTTTGTGTTTACTGTGGGGCTTAAAATTAACCTCTTAAATCCATAACAATCTTGTTTTTCTTTGATACCACCTTCACTTCAATAGGACATATAACCTATGTTCCTATACTCCTCCATTCCCCCACCTTTATATAGTTGTCTAAAATTACATATTTTACATTGGGTACAAAACACTGATTTGTCATTAGAGTTTGTGTATTTTACATCATGTAGGAAGTAAATAGTGGAGTTACAATTCAAAGATTATTGACTTCTATTTGTATTCCATTGTGGTTGGAGAATGTGCTTTGAGTATATTCAATTTTTTTTTTTTTTTTTAATTTATTGAGGCTTGTTTTATGTCCCAGCTTATGGTCCCTTCTGGAGGAAGATCTGTGACCACTAGAGAAAAATGAGTGTCCTGGTGATTTGGGATGTAAGGTTCTATATATGTCAGTTAAAATTCTCTATATCTCTTTCTCCTTTCTTTGTTTCTCTTTGGCAGGGCTCTCTTTAGTATCTGAAGTAGGGCAGGTCTTTTATTCACAAACTCTCTCAGCATTTGTTTGTCTGTGAAAACTTTAAGCTCTCCCTCAAATTTGAAGGAGAGTTTTGCTGGATAAAGTATTCTTGGTTGGAAATTTTTCTCTCCCAGAATTTTAAATATGTCATGCCACTGCCTTCTTGCCTCCATGGTGGCTGCTGAGTAGTCACAACTTAGTTTTATGTTGTTTCCTTTGTATGTGGTGAATTGCTTTTCTCTTGCTGCTTTCAGAACTTGCTCCTTCTCTTCAGTAGTTGAGAGTCTGATCAGAATATGTCTTGGAGTGGGTTTATTTGGATTTATTCTATTTGGAGTTCACTGGGCATTCATGCTTTGTGTATTTATATTGTGTATAAGGTTGGGGAAGTTTTCCCCAATAATTTCTTTGAATACTCTTTCTAGACCTTTACCCTTCTCTTCCCCTTCTGGGACACCAATGAGTCTTAAGTTTGGATGTTTTATTTTATCGATCGTATCCCTGAGATCCATTGCGATTTTTTCGATTTTTTTCTCCATTCTTTCTTTTGTTCTTTCATTTTCTGCTCTGTGGACTTCTAGGACACTGAGACATTGTTCAACTTCCTCTAATCTTGTATTGTGAATATCCAGAGTCTTTTTAATTTGGCCAACAGTTTCTTTTATTTCCATAAGATCTTCTATTTTTTTATTTACTCTTGAAATGTCTTCTTTATGCTCTTCTAGGGTCTTCTTTATATCACTTATATCCTGGGCCATGGTCTTCTTGATGTCCTTTAAATCCTTTGCCATGTTTTCATTCCTCGATTGTAGTTCTTTGATTAATTGAGCCAAGTACTGTGTCTCTTCTGGTATTTTGATTTGGGAGTTTGGAATTGGATTCTCCATATTGTCTGGTTTTATCATATGCATTAAGATTTTCTGTTGTTTTTGGCCTCTTAGCATTTGGTTTGCTTGATAGGATTCTTTCAAGTTGCAAAAAAAAAAAAGAAACCAATCTCATTTTTCAGAAACAGTTTGGTGGCGTACACTTTCTCCAACTAACCAGCAGATGGCGTCTGTGAGTCACCTATATCCCTCAAGTCAGTTCTCAACCTTGTCCCTGCGGTGTGTGGGGAAACGATTCTTGTGGGGTTCAGTTGGAGAACTCAGTTTTTGGTTTGTTGCTGGAGCTGTCCACCCTGAACGTGGGGAGTGTGTCCGGGTGGCCAGGGAGGAAGGGCAGCTTTAATATTCAAATCCCCCAGGTTCCCGAGATTCAAGGCCACGACAAGAGTCTAAGCCTTCATTTCAGTTCAGCCCCAGACCCTCTCTCTCGCTGTCCCACAAACCACCAGACTTGGTGTAGCGTCCCTGGGTTCTCCGAGCGGGCCCCCCTCCCAGCCGTGATCCTCCAGGACCTCTGCTGAGGGAATGCCATTCTACGTCACCAGTGCACGCCGTCCCTCAAGGGAAGCCCCGGGCTGCCAGGCCGTGCAGGGGCGCTCTCAGCCTGATGCAAAGATGGCCGAATAGGGCATCTCAGCCCCCCCTCCTCGCACAGTTCCTCCTTCCCAGCTCCGGGACAAATGGGGGGGCTCTGGGCTGTGTGCATGGCCCCGGGAAGGAGTTTATCCAGCCCTCTGGGGAGCCAGCTGCTAGCCGCGGAGTTTCTTTCTGCTTCTGGCTCTCCTCTCCACTCCCCTGGTCCCAAGGGTATCTGCAGCAGGCTATCCTTCAGGCCAGACACTGAGAGGCCAGCCCAGCCCCCTCTTGCTGTGTTTTACTGCGTGGTTTCCACTGTCACAACTGCAGCCACTTCTGGGTTTTTCCCTTTTGTTTTTTTTTTTTTAAAGAACCAGCCAGTCTCCAAATGCCAACCCCTGGCTTCCCCTCACCGCTGCGCGGCTGTGGGTCTTCCAGCCAGCTTACTCACTCATTTCAGAATGCAGACTCCCAGTTTCACCAAGTATACGGCCCCTGTGGTACTAGGAGACCTCATCCAGCTGGCGTATCACTGTAACTGGTATTCTGGGTCACTTTCTGGTTTTTATCTAGTGTTTTTCACGGAGGTGTTTTTTTTGCCCTGTCTCACCTAGCCGCCATCTTAGTTTCTCCTCGTTGCTTTTTAACTGTCATGTTTTTTTCTTTCTTTCTTTTCCTTTTTATTTTATCTCTACCTTCTTTGTCTCTTCCTCCTTCTTTGTGGAAGAAATGGAGATTTCCTTATAGATAGTGGCGATGGTGGTGAATACATAAATATGTAACTATACAGGGAACCATCAATTGTTTACTTAGGATGGAAAGCATGGTGGGTGAACAAAACTCTTAAAAAAAAGGGTTGATGAAGAAACTTTGAAGGCACTACATTGAGTGACATAAGTCAGACACATAAGGACAAATATTGCATGGTCTCACTGATACAAACTAATTATAATATGTAAACACATAGACAGGAAATATAAGTTAACAGGATATAAAATGAGGCTAAAGAATGGGGAGCGGTTGCTTATTATGAGCAGAATGTTCAACTAGGTTGAAACTAAGTGTTTGGAAGTGGACAGAAGTGATGATAACATGTTTTTGTGAGAATAACTAACAGTGCTGAATGGTGTGTGAATGTGGTGGAAAGGGGAAGCTTAGAGTCAAACATGCCATCAGAAGGAAAGTTTGAGGTTAAAAGATGGGAATATATAAAACAGTCAATCTTGTGGTAGACAATGTCCATGATTAACTGTACAAATATTAGAAATCTCTTTCATGAGCTGGAACAAATGTATGGCACTATAACTAGAAGCTAATAATAGAGGGGTATATAGGAAAAATATATACCCTATCGAAAACTACGTACTACAGTTAACAGTATATCAACATCCTTTCATAAATAGTAACAAATGTACTATACCAATACTATGAGTCAATAATGGAGGGGGTGGTTAGGGGTAGGGGAGGAACTGAGTTTTCTTCTTTGTCTTTATTTCTTTTCTGTAGTAATGAAAATGTTCTAAAAATTGGGGAAAAAATTAATTGTGGTGATGGATGCACAGCTGTATGATGGTTCCATGGGCAACTGATTGTGCACTTTGGATCTTTGGATAATTGTACGATATGTGAACAACCTCAAAAAAAAAAAAAAAAGTATATTCTTTGACCTAGTCATTCCATCTCTAAGAGTCTATACTAAATAACACTTGTGCATATAGATTTCTGGATAAAAATGGTAGATTAAACATATTCACTTATCTTCTATGCCTTCTAAAACCATACTAAGATGAAACTGAGGAAATAAAAAAAGTATACATAAACAAGTTTAAAGAGAATGAAATAGAAAAGAATTTCAACAGAGAAATTTCAATAAAACTTTGAAAGGTAATAACTGACGTATTAGAGCACAAAAGAAAATAAAAGGAAAAATAAAAGCTAAATGCCTGCAGGAAAAGAAAACAAAAGAAGCAGAACCCCAAAATGCTCAGGAAATGCAGACAACATTGAGGTACTTAATTAACCACCGTGGACACAACCTACTTTCTTTTTTTTTTTTTTTTTTTTTTTTTTTTTTTTTTTTTTTTTTTTTACTTTCGATTGTTTACAGTACCATTACATAGTTGTACATTCATCACCTAAATCAATCCCTGACACCTTCATTAGCACACACACAAAAATAACAAGAATAATAATTAGAGTGAAAAAGAGCAATTGAAGTAAAAAAGAACACTAGGTACCTTTGTCTGTTTGTTTGCTTCCCCTACTTTTCTACACATCGATCCATAAACTAGACAAAGTGGAGTTTGGTCCTTATGGCATTCCCAATCCCACTGTCACCCCTCATAAGCTACATTTTTATACAACTGTCTTCGAGATTCATGGGTTCTGGGTTGTAGTTTAATAGTTTCAGGTATCCACCACCAGCTACCCCAATTCTTTAGAACCTAAAAAAGGTTGTCTAAAGTGTGCGTAAGAGTGCCCACCAGAGTGATCTCTCGGCTCGTTTTGGAATCTCTCTGCCACTGAAGCTTATTTCATTTCCTTTCACATCCCCCTTTTGGTCAAGAAGATGTTCTCCATCCCACGATGCCGGGTCTACATTCCTCCCCGGGAGTCATATTCCACGTTGCCAGGGAGATTCACTTCCCTGGGTGTCTGATCCCACGTAGGGGGGAGGGCAGTGATTTCACCTTTCAAGTTGGCTTAGCCAGAGAGAGAGGGCCACATCTGAGCAACAAAGAGGCATTCAGGAGGAGACTCTTAGGCACAAATACAGGGAGGCCTAGCCTCTCCTTTGCCGCAACTGTCTTCCCAAGGGTAAAACTTATGGTAGAGGGCTCAACCCATCAAACCACCAGTCCCCTATGTCTGTGGTCATGTTAGCAACCATGGAGGTGGGGTAGGCGAATACCCCTGCATTCTCCACAGGCTCCTCAAGGGGGCACTACATCGTTTTTTTTTTTTTTTTTCCTTGTTTGTCTTTTTTCTTTTTTTTTTTTTTTTTAACTTTCCCTTCTTTTTTCAAATCAACTGTATGAAAAAAAAAGTTAAAAAGAAAACAAACATACAATAAAAGAACATTTCAAAGAGACCATAGCAAGGGAGTAAGAAAAAGACAACTAACCTAAGATAACTGCTTAACTTCCAACATGTTCCTACTTTACCCCAAGAAAGTTACATACTATAGCAACATTTCAGTGAACTTGTTCCTACTACATCCATCAGAAATTAACAGACCATAGTCATTTCTGGGCATCCCCAGAACGTTAAATAGCTTATCTGTTCTTCTTGGATTATTGTTCCCCCCTTCCTTAATTGCTCTCTACTGCTAGTTCCCCTACATTCTACATTATAAACCATTTGTTTTACATTTTTCAAAGTTCACATTAGTGGTAGCATATAATATTTCTCTTTTTGTGCCTGGCTTATTTCGCTCAGCATTACGTCTTCAAGGTTCATCCATGTTGTCATATGTTTCACCAGATCGTTCCTTCTTACTGCCGCGTAGTATTCCATCGTGTGTATATACCACATTTTATTTATCCACTCATCTGTTGAAGGACATTTGGGTTGTTTCCATCTCTTGGCAATTGTGAATAATGCTGCTATGAACATTGGCGTGCAGATATCTGTTCGTGTCACTGCTTTCCGATCTTCCGGGTATATCCCGAGAAGTGCAATCGCTGGATCGAATGGTAGCTCTATCTCTAGTTTTCTAAGGAACTGCCAGACTGACTTCCAGAGTGGCTGAACCATTATACAGTCCCACCAACAATGAATAAGAGTTCCAATTTCTCCACATCCCCTCCAGCATTTGTAGTTTCCTGTTTGTTTAATGGCAGCCATTCTAACCGGTGTTAGATGGTATCTCATTGTGGTCTTAATTTGCATCTCTCTAATAGCTAGTGAAGCTGAACATTTTTTCATGTGTTTCTTGGCCATTTGTATTTCCTCTTCAGAGAACTGTCTTTTCATATCTTTTGCCCATTTTATAATTGGGCTGTCTGTACTATTGTCATTGAGTTGTAGGATTTCTTTATATATGCAAGATATCAGTCTTTTGTCAGATACATGGTTTCCAAAAATTTTTTCCCATTGAGTTGGCTGCCTCTTTACCTTTTTGAGAAATTCCTTTGAGGTGCAGAAACTTCTAAGCTTGAGGAGTTCCCATTTATCTATTTTCTCTTTTGTTGCTTGTGCTTTGGGTGTAAAGTCTAGGAAGTGGCCTCCTAATACAAGGTCTTGAAGATGTTTTCCTACATTATCTTCTAGGAGTTTTATGGTACTTTCTTTTATATTGAGATCTTTGGTCCATTTTGAGTTAATTTTTGTGTAGGGGGTGAGGTAGGGGTCCTCTTTCATTCTTTTGGATATGGATATCCAACTCTCCCAGCCCCATTTGTTGAAAAGACCATTATGGCTCAGTTCGGTGACTTTGGGGGCCTTATCAAAGATCAGTCGGCCATAGATCTGAGGGTCTATCTCTGAATTCTCAATTCGATTCCATTGATCTATATGTCTATCTTTGTGCCAGTACCATGCTGTTTTGGCAACTGTGGCTTTATAATAAGCTTCAAAGTCAGGGAGTGTAAGTCCTCCCACTTCGTTTTTCTTTTTTAAAGTGTCTTTAGCAATTCGAGGCATCTTCCCTTTCCAAATAAATTTGATAACTAGCTTTTCCAAGTCTGCAAAGTAGGTTGTTGGAATTTTGATTGGGATTGCATTGAATCTGTAGATGAGTTTGGGTAGAATTGACATCTTAATGACATTTAGCCTTCCTATCCATGAACATGGAATATTTTTCCATCTTTTAAGGTCCCCTTCTATTTCTTTTAGTAGAGTTATGTAGTTTTCTTTGTATAGGTCTTTTACATCTTTGGTTAAGTTTACAACCTACTTTCAAACTTCCTGTACTGAAACATGTTAATTTATATCTAAAGACATTTTGAGTTGTGTTTCTACTGATAAACAGTCAAAAGAATTCCAAATGATATAGGAGGTACAGGAAGGGATTATCAAAGGAATAATACAATAAACTGTCCCAGAACTGACAGACATGAATTTCTAAACTTAAGTAGCCAGTGATGAGTACACGCCACAAAAACCTATAAAATTTCACAATGCCAGACATTAAAAAAAAAAGGCTAAAATTTTCCAAAGGAAAAAATATGAGGCAACATACAAAACACTGGGAATCAAAATGGCATTAGATTTTCAAGAGCAACACTGGATACTAGAAGATAGCAGAGCAGAGAACTCAAACTTTAGTGTACATTAGAAGTTTGTCACAACAGAGATTTCATGGCCTCACTCTCTAAAATATATAATTCAGCAAGTCTGGGATGGAGTTCAAGAATTTGAACTTTTAACAAGTTTCCAGATAATGCTGCTGCTGCTGCTCCAGGGACCACACCTTAAGAACTCCTGCACTGGAATAACGCCTTCAACATTGTGAGATAAAACTATTTCTAACCTAGTATTCTACATCAGTCCAACTATTCACCATATACAATGGTAAAATAGTTTTAGACACGCAAGATCTCAAAAAAATTTCCTTCCCATACACTCTTTCTTAGGAAGCTACTATGGAGGATGTGTTATAGAAAAATGAGGGACTGAACTAAGAAAGAGAAAGACAGGGGCTTCATAATAAAGGGATACAATACAGAACAGTGACAAAGGTAATTCCCAGAATAATAGTGAAAAGAAGACCCAAGATATCAGCTGGAAGTAGCAGCCCTAGGGAAGAACTAACCCAGATTGGAATGGACGAAAGTCTCCAGGAGGTATAACGCCAGGAAAAAATAAATAGAATGCACAGGTCAACAAATATGTTTTATAGTTTTGACAGAAAGTCTGCAAATAAATTTGTGATATGTAAACAGAAGAAAATAACTGAAAAATGAAGCCATTATTAAGGTTAAGAATAGCATAAAGGTGTACAAGAAAGAAAAAATACTCATAAAACATGATATTGGCTCAGTTGTGAAAAATTTGTATAGCCAAAAAATATAAACATTTAATATGATTTAACACAAAATTTGATGTAATTATATTGAGACAATTAATACCCTAAGGTGTCAAAAATCCCTCCCTGAGCAGGAAGTCAATATATAATGGCAAGAATTGAGCAGTCAAGAACATAACATTCCTCTTAGTCTGCATTTATAACAAAATGAGAAAATATAGTGCTGACCTGGCATCTTTAGAAAGTTGGAACTTTAAGCCCCAAAAGTCAAACATTCCCAGAAAATGTCCTAGAACTTAGAATGAGAAAACAAATATAAAAGCCCTAAATTTCCAAACCCCTCTTTTTATATTTTAATATTTTTCCTTTACAAAAGTTTCTAGAGGAATTTCTACCAACTTATCCTTCCAACAACACAACAGTAGAGAAAAAAAAATCAGTTGGTTCTGCTCTCTGTCATTCTAATTGCTTTCTCTCTTTTCATTCATACTTTTTATTTTAATATTGTCAGTTGCCTTTTTAGAAACACATAATAATCCTAAATAAGTATTAATAATATAACTAACTCACCAAATCAGTCACAATAAAGATTAGGATTGTGTATATTTCATATTCCACTTACGATTCTAATCCTGCGTGTTCAATTTCCAAAGGCTGAATCCGTTCTAAGACATGGGAATACTGGACATTGGCTTTAACCCAGGCAGCCAAAGGTGCAGCTGCAGTACTGGCACGCTTTGCATTCTGAAAAATCCATTACAAATTATCCAACAGCATAACTTCACTTCAATAGAAACAAAGTTAATTCAAATGCATGCTAATTAAGTATTTCTTTAATATTGTACCCCAAATGTTGAAGCTTTAGTTTTACAACAAAAATTAAAGTCAACTGCTATTTTAAGAAAAATGTACATGAAATACACTATTTGTTTAAAAATAAATCTTTTAATTACAAATAAAGACATTAATATGCTAATATTATATCTACATAACTGCTCCATTAGTCATATTTATATTGAGTACATATACCATCCATATCACTCAAGCATAAATTTTCTCTTCTATAGAGGTGGTAAATGTTTCACATATAATTCATTAGATGAAAGCAATTTTGAAACCACTACTGTTAGTGTAAAAGAAGATATTCTTAAGATTTTAAATACTGGATCTAAAAACTACCAATATTATGGGTTGTAATTTGTTCACTGAAATTACAGATATAACTATCCAACCACAGAAATCTGTTACATGACAAATACACAGGAAGAAGTAGGAGCGAACAAAGAAATGACAGGCTGGGAACTTATAACTGATAGCAGTTACTAAGATTCAAAAAACACTTCAGATAACATGTCTTCCTCACTGCTACATGGATTCTAACTTATCTAATTCTACTGGTGAATGCTTCCCAGCCACCCAGTGCTTTTAATACATATATTAAAATTGTGTGTATATATATATTTCGGCAATCTAAATAATAATGACATTTTAGCAAGCAGAGTATTACACATTATGGAAAAGATAATTCATGGCATAACTGTTAAAACTTACCTTTGGATCAAAAGATCCTTTATTTTTAAAAAGAAGTTCTTCAACACTTTCTCTTATTTCCCTTGGAATATTTCGTGCGTCAAAGGTTGCAATGTCTTCTCTCACACCTCTTTTGGCAAGGAAACTAAAATGAAAGCATACAGCTTCAAGTGAGGATAAATAAAAATTTGCTATGCCTGACACAAACATCAGTGTAGCCAAATGGTGTATGCAATACATTTTTTTACTAGAGAAATTGTAGGTTTACAGAAAAATCATGGAGAAAATAAGAGCTCCTATATACATGCACTTCACACCCATAGTTTTCCCTATTATGAACACTTTGCATTAATGTAGTACCTTTATAATAATTGATGAAACAATATTATTATAATACAGTTGTTCCCCGTAACCACTGATTCAATATCCGATGATTCAGTTACTCATGTTTAACCAGGTAAAAAAAAAAAAGGAAAATTCCAGAAAATAAAAAAATAAATGGTTCATGAGTTTCAAACCACATGGCAAGTGAGTATAGGCTCTAACACAGTTAAGTCCTCCAGCCTAGTACATGACTCACCTTCTATTGTCCCGATACCCATCCTCCCATGCAAAACTGTTCTTCAGTCTGGCTATAGGGTTCTTGCTGATCACACTCCTTGTAGCATTATTGCAGTGTATTTGTTTAGAAAAGCCCTTATTTACTGTAATAATGGCCCCAAAACACAAGAGTAGTGGTTCTGGTGGTGCTTCTAAGACTAAGAGAAGCCATGAAGTGCTTCCCATTAGTGAAAAAGTAAAAATTCTTGATATGATTGAAAAAGAAAGAAAATCATATACAGAAATTGCCAGGTTATATGACAAGAACAAATCTTCAATTTGTGAAGTAATAAAGCATAAAGACAAAATTCACGTTAGTTTTTCTGTTGCACTTCAAACTGCAAAAATAACTGCTATAGTGCACGATGGGGTGTTAGTGTTCACTTACATCCACAGTTTCCGGCCATCCATGGTAGGTCTTGGAAATTATCCCCTGAGGATATGGGGGCCCTACTGTAATACTACTAAGTATAGTCCACAGCTTATACCAGGGTCCACTGCTTCTATTGTACAGTCTTAAGGGTTTTTTTTCTTTAATTCTGGTAACATACGCAACCTAAAACTTCCCCTTTTACCACATTCAAATATAATATTCGGTGGTGTTAATTACATTCAGAATGTTGCACAACCATCACCACCATCCCTTACCAAAGCTTTTCCATTGTCCCAAATAGAAAGTTTGCACTTCAGCATTAACTTCCTATTCTCTTCCCCCATCTGAGGTGCTCATAACCTGTATTCCAGTTTCTGACACTATGAATATGACTATCTTATTATTTCCTATCAGTGAAGTCATTCAATTTTTTTTGGTCTGGCTTATCTCATTAAACATGATGTCTTAAAGGTGCATCTATGTTGTCGCATATATCTGAACTTCATTCCCTTCTACAGCGGAATGATATTCCATTGTATGTATATATCACATTTTGTTTATCCACTCATGGCTTGATGGACACTTGGGTTGCTTCCATCTTTTGGCAATTGCGAATAATGCTGCTATGAACATCTGTTCAAGTCCCTGCTTTCAACTCTTCTGGATATATACCTACGAGTGGGAGTGCAAGGTCATATGGCAATTCTATACTTAACTTTCTGAGGAACTGCCAAACTGTCTTCCACGGCAGCTGCACCATTATATATTCCCACCAGCAATGAATAAGCGTTCCTATATAGTTCTCCACATCCTCTCCAACATTTATTACTTTCAGTTCTTCTTACAATAGCCATTCTAGTGGTGTGAAATAGTATCTCATGGCATTGATTTGTATTTCCCTAATGGTTAATGACGTTGAGCATCTTTTCATGTGCTTTTAGGCCATTTGTATATCTTCTTTGAAGAAATGTCTATTCAAGCCTTTTGCATATTTTTTACTTGGGTTGTCTTTTGTTATTGAGTTATAGGATTTCTTTCTTTATTCTGGATATTAAACCCTTATCAGATTTGTGGATTCCAAACATTCTCTTCCACTTGGTAGATTATCTTTTTACTTACCTTTGATGCAGGAAAGCTTTTAATTTTAATGAAGTTCCATTTATCCATTTTTTTCTTTCATTGCTTGCGCTTTTGGTGTAAAGTCTAAGAAACTATTGCCTAATACAAGGTCCTGAAGATGTTTCCCTGTGTTTTCTTCTAGGAGTTTCATGGTATTGATTCTTGAATTCAGGTTTTGATCCATTTTTAATTAAATTTTGTATATGGTGTGAGGAAGGGTCCACCTTAATTATTTTGCATAAGGATATACAGTTTTCCTAACACCACTTGTTAAAGAGACTATTCTCTTTCCCCTTTGAGTGGACTTGGCACTCATCAAAAATCAACTGGCCATAGACATAAGGGTTTATTTCTGAACTCTCAATTCAACTCCCTTGATCTATATGCCTGTCCTTGTGACAGTATTGCTGTTTTGATTATTGTACCTTTGTATTAAGTTTTAAAATCAGGAAGTGTAAGCACTCCAACTTCGGTCTCCTTTTTCAAGATGGTTTTGGCTACTCTTAGTCTTTTGTTCTTCCATATAAATTTCATAATTGGCTTCTTCATTTGGTAAAGAAAGCTACTGGAACTTTTATTGGGATTGCATTGAATCTGTAAAGAACTTGTATAGAATTAACATCTTAATACTTAATCTTCCAATCCATGAACACAGAATGACCTTCAAATCATTTGTCTTCTTGATTTTTTTTTTCAATGCAATAGTTTTCCACATATAAGTCCTTTAAATCCTTGGTTAAATTTATTTCTAGAATATTTTAAGCTTTTAGTTGCTATCGTAAATGGAATTTTTTCATGATTTTCTCCTTATTACTAACGTATA